>NC_091471.1:176445414-176745414 GCF_036971445.1 Narcine bancroftii | reverse complement strand
TAACATACCTCCCTCCCTCCCAACCTCCTTGACAGCGATAGTTTATGAATACCGGATGCCACGCAATATTCAGTTTGTTTGTTTGTTTGTTCAGCATTTGATTGACATTGTGGCTGTGACTTAAATGCTCATGAAACATAAAATTATATATAATGTTTCTTTGATTAAAAATTGCTTGCAATATTTGATGGAATATGTAAAATCTATCTTTCTGTATTTTTCCACATTAAAATCCAATGATAAAGTATGGACAATTAAGAAATGGCAAGAACTTGTCTTCTTCTTCTCCTGGCTATCCATTCCATAGGATGATGCTTCCTTTCAGTCAGTTGGGTTTGATATGAGGATACCCCACTCCTCAGAAAGGAGCAGCATGTGCGTGAATCGATTTAGATGAGTAGGGGTTGCACGGGTCCAGACCCACCCTCTTGACGTCCCCTCTCGGATGCAGCGGCATGGTAGGTCCAAGACGGCTGGGGGAAGTTCTGTGCAGTGAATGAGCAGACCAAGCTGTGATGCGAGGGATGCCCTTTCCACGCACCCACGGCACGTATTTGCTAGATGGCCGTTGACCCTACGAGATCTTGACAAATCTTGTTTTTCATCCTGCAGAGTGTCTAGCCACCTTCCACACCTGATGGGGGAGCCAGTTTAGTTTAGTTCCCGACCACCTGAACATGCGACAGGTAGTACTGGGTTACATAGTACCAGTAGCACTCTGACGAGTGACTTGACAACAATAAATGGATATAGAATCTACAAATTGTCTAATCTACAAATTATTGAGAATGTATTTACATCATGATTTCATTTATAAGACAATTTGCCCAGCAGAGGGAGCCACAAGATCTTTTTATTGCACACAAATATGGACAAAGTACACTTCTTCACTGTTGTGTATGTGTGAGTCCAAAGTGGTTGTGTGATTTGTGGCTGTGTGTGATTGAGTTTTTTAACATATTATTTGTCTTTCTCTGAAATTAAAGCTTTCAGCCCAAATTTTGAACCACAAAATATGAAAATGTTGAAATGTGAGACTATGGTTCACACCTGTAATCAACCAGAGGCAATAATTGGTAGATTTTTTTCAAAAGTAGGTATCTTTTCTTTTTAAAATATTTTTATTGAGTTTAACATAACCATCCATATACAAAATATTAAAAAGCAAGACAAAATAATAATATGTTCATTCTATCCCTTAATATTAATTGTGATTATCTATTAAGGTAATTATGCATATAAATCAATTAATAACTATTACAACAAATCACAGCATATCTTAATAAGATCTAGATATCAAATGCTTATAAAATCACATTAAAATACAGAACCCCTTTCAATTCGTAGTTCAATTCCAGTAACTAAAATACTATTTGGCTGGAGATGAACTAACAATGGATTTCTTCTATTAATTTCTTTGCTTCCATTTTTAAGCATTTGTATGGTTAATTGGGAGAGTGTGGAATTATAATGTTACCTCACTGATTTGCAGAGTGAACTCACAACTTTAGCAAGATCTGCAATGCTTGCCGAATGTGCCATTGAAGTCGATTCTGGTATACATTTACTTCAACTAGAAATCGAAAACAATTTAATTATCAAAGACCAATTTATGCCACTGTTTCAATGAAGATGTTTTACTATTCATTGGAAATTGCATTAACCAACAGGGTCTAAAAGTGGATAATTAAGAAAAGTGCTTTTATTGCAAGAAAAAAGAATGTACGATGGCCTCACCTTTTAATTGTCTGCTCTCTGACAGAATGTTCCAGAACAATCCATTGGCCAAAGAGGAGAACTCAGCCCTGAAAATGTGATAACATTTCAGCAGCAGTTTCTCTCATTAAATTCCCAGCTTAAAGTTCAGGTAACTTCGGAAACGAGGCTGCAGGAACTACAGTGTAAACTGGAACTCCTTCAAAACCAGCTTGACATGAAGGTAACTTGTTTGCAATACATATTCATTCCCAGTGCAAGTAACCCCAATTATTAGCTAGTAATGTGAACTTTAAATATACCTTTTAATTAAAAAATACACAATCTGAGAGGATTTCTGATCAAATAATTATAATCAAATGCTTGTACAATGAAGTGGTATTTCTTTCAAGATTCAATTTCTTGTCACAGTAATAAAATAGTGTTCTATTACATGAAATTTATGCCTGCTGTAAGGCAGACAGATTCACCACCAACAGGAATTGCCCAAGTGCCTCTTACATTTCTTACAGTCAGAGAAAGAGAAACAAAGGAGAGTCCCCCCCCCCCAGAGTCACCGAGTGTCCGTAGATTCGCCTCCAGCAATTCCGCAGCCACACAGAGTCCAGTCCAAACTGCTGGCAAACTGAGCTCCAGATCTGAACCTCTGACACGGTCAGGGACCCTTCTGCGTCTTCGACACCCCCCTCACATCTTGGCTCTGATACCAGGCACTCCTCCGGCCGGTTTGAGGCAGTTTCCAGCAGTCCGCACCCCAGTGCGAGTCTTCCGACAGCTGACTCCAGCAGGCCACAGCTTCTGTGGGTTTCTCACCTCAAGTCGCCAGCACCCCACTGCTTGCTCTGGTCCCTTAGCTGCAGAGCCTCCTCACTGTTCCACCTCCGTGGTCACAGTCCTGTGGGTCATCTCCTCCGTCTCTTCCTCTAAGACAGGGTGGGTGATCTTGCTGACCTGTGGTGCCCTGCTCCAGTCCTCCGCTTCCCTGGAGTCTGCAGCCCCTCATGGCTGCTGCTGATTGATAGGCATCGCCTTCTTGAGCACAGACCCCAAGGTCATGGGATTTCAACTAAAACCACCATCAGCTCCCTCAATGGGCCGTTCCAAGCCCGAGGAGAGCCAATGGTAGTCGACAGGGCGGCTGGACCCCATGGGAGAGCTGTGTCTCTGTTCCCTCGCTCCCCGCGGGTCCATACCAGTGGCGGCATTGCCGCCACAGTGCCGCCATCTTTCTGTTTATGTTTGCTGGTTTGATGGGTGATGAACACTAACTGAAATAACATAGTTGCTTTCTTGTGTAACAGTAGCCTCATGTGGGCCAATTATAGTTAGAATCAATAAATTAGGCTTTTAAATGATGGGATGAGAGATCACACCATCACAATCCCCTGCCAGCAACTGGCAAAGCTTCACTTTGGAACTTATTTTTCCTCTTCTTTGGTCCATTTTCCCACCGCCTTTCAATTCATTCTGCACTTTTCTATCAGTGAATGACAACCACTCCAACATCCTATAGTGTTGGAAAGACTCTGTCTTGGCATCAGCTTCTCCTTTTCCATTATAGTCACCTGATCCTAAAGAAACTGGAAACTTGCAGTCTGATTTGGGACTTTTTGGCTGCAGTTGGTTCCTTTAGAAGAATGCAAAAGATAAGATCCATTCATGGACCACCTTCAATAGTCTTGAGTATTCCTTTTCAACTGATGAAGTACTTCTGAATTATAGATACAGTGGTATTTAGGAAATAAATATTGCTGTGTAGCAGCAGCTATTAACTCTGAAACACACCACAGGATGTAGATGGGTTTCAGTTGAACTGATTTAATCAAACTTTGCATGCGCCCTTTAAGGGCAGTGTGAACTCCGCCCCGCACTGGCGGTGACGTCACCACGTCCGCCCGAGGCCCGCGCTGTGGCCTAAGCTACGAGGCACGGAGATCCCAGCCATCTTCCCACGGCTGCTCCGCTGGCACGGCGATACAAGCGGGGGCTGGTTCGCCATGAGAGATGTGCGCCGCCACACAACCCCCCCGCCCCCCCAGAACCGGCTTACGCGTCTCACTGCTTGGGCGGCCAACCCCGTCATTTAGGTCGGGCCATTAGCACTGGCTGGTTAAGGACCAAGTGTGTTGCCTTGAGTCTATCGACCGTGAATATCTCCTCCCTGCCCCCAATGTCCAAAGTGAATGTCTTGCCTATGTGTTTCAGGACTTTATAGGGGCCCTCGTAGGGACATTGCAGGGGTGGGCTGTGGGCCTCGCCAGACGAAAACAAAGTCTGTTGTAGCCAGCTCCTTGGGGGTGCAAGACGGGTGGCTGCCATGGTGGGTCAGTGGTGGGGGTGCAAGTGAGGCAAGCTTGTCCCGCAAGTCTGCCAAAAGGGTCTGGTTCTCAGTCACGGAACCATTGCTTGGCCAAAGAACTCCCCGGGTAGTGACAACGGTGCACTATAGACCAGCTCTGTGGACAATACCTATAGATCTTTCTTTGGGGTCGTTCTGATGCTGAGCAGGACCCAGGACAATTCACCTGTCCAATTGGGGCCAGTGAGACGCGCTATGAGAGCCGACTTGAGGTGCCGGTGGAAGCGCTCTATGAGTCCGTTGGCCTGGGGATGGTACGCGGTGTTATGGTGGAGGTTAATCCCCAAGAGGTTCGCCAGCTGTGACTAGAGGGCATTTGTGAACTGGGCATCCCTGTCGCCTGTCATGTGTGCTGGGATGCCGAACCTAGCGATCCAATGGGCGAGCAAAGTTCTGGCACAGGACTCGGCGGAAGTGTCTTTTAGTGGGAAGACTTCCGGCCACCTCATCGTGCGGTCGACCACAGTCAACAAGTAGCAGGCGTCGATGTGAATGTGTTCGAACCTCTTGGTTGGGGGGGGGTTGTCGAATTGCTGCACCAGAGCCTTAACATGGCGCTGGACCTTAGAGGCTTGGCACTGTCTGCAGTTTCCCACCATCTGGGCCACTTGCTCCTTGAGGCCGTACCACACGAAATGTTCCACCACCATGTGCACCAAGGCTTTGACAGAGGGATGAACCAAGACGTGGACCACGCTAAAAGCCTGCGGCCTTCATTGCGGCGGGACTACCGGGCACGGCGAGCCAGTGGAGACGTCACAGAGTAGTATGTCAGGGCTGTCCGGCAGCCTAAGGTCCTTGAGGTGGAGGCCCGTGATGGCGGTGCGGAAGGCCTGTGTCTCCTCGTCCCCTTTCTGTGCCTGGGCTACCAGAGCATAGCCCAGGCTGGGAGACAGGTCATGGATTGTGGACCGTGAAAGCACATCTGCAACAACATTCTCCTTACCCGCCTGGTGCCTGATGTAGGTGGTGAATTCCAAGACATAGGACAAATGTCGCTGTTGGAGCGCCAACCAGGGATCTTTGACCATGGCGAGGGCTTGGGTGAGCGGTATATGGTCGGTAAACACCGTGAGCAGCCTGCCCTCCAGGAAATACTGGAAGGGCCTGATGGAAACATACAAGGCCAGAGACTCCCTGTCGAAGGCGCTGTACTTAAGTTCGGGAGCGCGGAGGCGTTTGCTGAAGAACGCCAGTGGGTGCCACTGGCCGTTCACTGATTGCTCTAGGATGCCCCCGATGGCCATGGCTGAATCGTCCACTGAGAATGTGGTATGGGCATCAAGCTGTGGCTGGGTCAGTAGGATGGTGCTTGCGAGGGCGTCTTTAGTCGTGATGAAGGCCATTTTGGCCTCTTCTGTCCACTCCAGGGTCTTACTTTTGGTGGTGATTAGTGCGAACAACAGTTGCATGATGCAAGCCACCCCCGGGATGAAATGGTGAATTCTTGGAGACCCTTGAGGGTGGAAGGCTTCTGCAACTGGGATACAGCCATGACCTTTGGGTGATGGAGCGGCCCCATCCGCGGAGGTGGTATGCGCCAGGAATTGCAGGGACTCCTTGCCAAACTGGCATATGGCCACGTTGATGGTGAGGCTAAACTCTGCCAGTCGGGCAAGTAGGGCGCGGAGATTGACTTTGTGTTCATCGTGATCCTGGCTGGTGATGAGACTGTCATCGAGATAAATAAACACGAAATCCAGATCTTTGCCCACTGCATCCATTAACCATTGAAATGTCTGGGCCGTGTTTTTAAGGCCAAAGGGCATCCGCAGAAACTCGAATAGGCCGAAGGGGTGATGATGGCTGTGGTACGCTGTTAGCCAGAATCAGACACACACAAGGTAAAGACTGTCTTTCTTCTTTTCTTTGGCTTGGCTTTGCGGACGAAGATTTATGGAGGGGTATGTCCACGTCTGCTGCAGGCTTGTTGGTGACTGACAAGTTCGATGTGGGACAGGCAGACACGGTTGCAGCGGTTGCAAGGGAAAATTGGTTGGTTGGGGTTGGGTGTTGGGTTTTTCCTCCTTTGTCTTTTGTCAGTGAGGTGAGCTCTGCAGTCTTAAAAGGAGGTTGCAGCCCACCGAACTGCGAGGCGCCAAGATGCACGGTTGGAGGCGATATCAGCCCACTGGCGGTGGTCAATGTGGCAAGCACCAAGAGATTTCTTTAAGCAGTCCTTGTACCTCTTCTTTGATGCACCTCTGTCTCGGTGGCCAGTGGAGAGCTCACCATATAACACGATCTTGGGAAGGCGATGGTCCTCCATTCTGGAGATGTGACCCACCCAGCGCAGTTGGGTCTTCAGCAGCGTGGATTCGATGTTTGTGGATTCTGCCAGCTTGAGTACTTCGATGTTGGTAATGAAGTCATTCCAATGAATGTTGAGGATGGAGCGGAGACAGCGTGGAAGCGTTCTAGGAGCCGTAGGTGATGCCGGTAGAGGACCCATGATTCAGAGCCGAACAGGAGCGTGGGAATGACAACGGCTCTGTACACGCTGATCTTTGTGTGTTTCTTCAGGTGATTGTTTTTCCAGATTCTTTTGTGTAGTCTTCCAAAGGCGCTATTTGCCTTGACGAGTCTGTTGTCTATCTCTTTGTCGATCCTTGCATCAGATGAAATGGTGCAGCCGAGGTAGGTAAATTGGTTGACTGTTTTGAGTTCTGTGTACCCGATGGAGATGTGGGGGGCTGGTAGTCATGGTGGGGAGCTGACTGATGGAGGACATCAGTTTTCTTCAGGCTGACTTCCAGGCCAAACATTTTGGCAGTTTCTGCAAAACAGGATGTCATGCGCTGGAGAGCTGGCTCTGAATGGGCAACTAAAGCGGCATCGTCTGCAAAGAGCAACATTCCTGTTGCTGCCGCCGCTGGAGGCCCGAGGTCCTGCTGCCGCTGCCGGTGGCCCAAGGTCCTGCTGCCGCCCAGGGGGCCCAAGGTCCTGTTGCTGCCGCCGCTGGAGGCCCGATGACCCGCTGCCACCCTGGGGGGCCCCGAGGTCCTGCCTGAGTCCGCCTGAGGTAACGGCCACATCGCGGGGAGAGGCAGCCAGCCGAGACCGGGCCTGGCCGCACTGCTGCCCGAGCTCCGAACACAGGCAGCCGTCGCCAGGCAAACCCCGGCAGTCCGCAAAGCCTGACCGTTGGCACCCGAGCCCCGGGCCGGGAGCGGTCAATGAGAACGCTTTAGTGTATTTCATACCTCAAAAACCAATAGTCTAAACACTAACAAACTGTGAACTCCATTGCAGAGTTCTCTCCAGTCTTAAAAATTTCTACTAGAACTTTTCTTTTTGATCCTGTAAAGACTGTACAACAGGGTTTAATCCACAAAGACTTCCACAGAGCTAGGCTGGCTGTAGCTTCAGTAACTCTGAGTGAGACTTCGGGAGGCCGGTGCAGGCTTATATCCCAGAGGATGATTGACACCTGACCAGATGGGGCTTGATCCATGCAGGCCGACTGATTGACAGCTAGCCAGGTGTTGTCCTGTCCCTTTACACTCCTGCAGGTACAGTTGCCCCCTGCAGTAGGCCGGCGATGTACCACCACAATGGTGGTTTTGCCAATATCGTCGGGGTGGACTGGGATTTGAAGGTACCCCCGTACCAGGTTGACCTTTGAGAAAACTTTGACGCCAGGCTAATTGGGGTATCGGTCCGGTGTGGTCATGTTGTTCGAACAGTGGTATTCTCCATATGGGCACCAACCCCCGGAAGCCTTCAGGACCATGTGGAGGGGGGACACCCAAGAGCTATGCGACCTTCAGACAATCCCCAACTCCTGTAGTCGAGAGAATTCTTCCTTTGCCAATTGTAGCTTCTCGGGTGGCAACTGTCTGGCTTTGGCATGGAGGGAGGGCCTTGGGTCAAGATGTGGTGGCAGATGCCATACTAGGGCATGGCAGAAGTGAACTAAGGCCACAGGATGGTGGAGAATTCATTGAGTATAAGAGTATGCATGTCCTCAGGTCACACATGCTTGTGAAATCGAGGCGGACGGTTTGAAAAGTGCAGGCGTGCACCAACAGTTTGCCTTTTATGTCTACCGTGCACCTGGAAGAAGTCGGCTCCAAAAAGCACCATGCCCACTGTGGCCAGCACGAACTTCCAGCCGAATCTGTCTTTGCCAATCTGGATCTGGATGCTACATGTGCTGAAAGTCTTGTTCGTGGATCCGTTGGCTGCTTGTAGTGTGGGGCCATGTGCTTGGATGTGAGTCTCGAGGGTGGTTGGGGGAAGCACACTCAGCTCTTCTTTGGTGTCCACCAGGAAACGTTGGCCAAGTGCCTCTTATCAGTTACGTGCAGGAGGCTGTTAGTGTGGCCAGCCATCATAGCCATCAATGGCGGCTGGCCGGGTTGTTTCCCTGAAACGAACAGGGCTGCCTGCACTTGCGAGCTTGAGCCCCTCAGCGTTGATAGTAGAAACACCCGGTGGCATGGGGCTCTTCCGGTTGTGCTTGGGAGGCGCCTGCAGTCGACTGGGCCAAGGGCGGATGATCTGACTGAGGGCAGTCTTGTTTTCTCGTTTTGTCCGCCAAAGCACGTCCGCGTGGGCTGTGACTCTCCATGGATCTGTGAAGTCCTCATCCACCAGCAGGAGTTGGATGTCTTCAGGCATCTGCTTGAGGAAGGCTTGCTCAAACATTTGGCAGGGTCTGTGCCCCTTCTGCCAGTGTGAACATCTTATCCATGAGGGCGGATGGGGTTCTGTCACCCAGACCGTCCAGGTGTAGGAGCCTGGTGGTGCGCTGCTGACGGGAGAGGCTGAAGGTGCCAAGGAGGAGGCTTTTGAGACCGAGGTATTTACCTTCCTCTGGTGGGTTGTAGATCAGGTCGTCCACACTGACTGCGGTTTCTTGATTGAGCGCACTCACGACATAGTGAAACATGGTGGCATCTGAAGTGCTGTGTCTTTGATAAAATTGTGCCTCCGTCTGCCCGAACCAAGTGCGTCCAGAAAGGGGGGGGGGGGTGGGTAGTTTCACTGCGACCGCATTGACTGCTGCTGCATCCATGTCGAGAGGCCAGAAAAACGTCTGGACTCGCTGGGGTCACCAATGTACTGGCAGCTACAAACTCTGAAACACACCACAGGACGCTGAGGGGTTTCAGTTGAACTAATTTATTCAAACTTCGCGCACACCCTTTAAGAGGATCGTGAACTCTGTCCTGTACTGGTGGTGATGTCACCACGTCCCCCCCGAGGTGCGTGCTATGGCCTAAGCCACGAAGCACTGAGATTCCCCGATGGTGCCATCTTCTCTCTGCTGCCCCGCTGATGCGGCGATACAAGCGGGGGTCGATTGGCCACAAGAGATGTGAGCCACCACAGTAGCTCATTTGGGCACAACCAAACCTAATAAACAGAACCAGATAAGGTGTTTTGTTTTGAAGGTTAAATGGAATGAAGGGCACTAGGGATGACCCTCCTCTTTTCTATTAATATTTTCTTCTCGTGTGATCTTTTGCATTCATCAGAGAAGGCCAGGGGAGCATTGGTTCCACTTCAAGGTGCTTCTAATCAAGAGGCTGTCCATTGACACCACACCTCCTTGACACAGGTGCTCCAATCTCGAGAATAATCTTTGACCCACATCATTCTAGACTGAGGCCAAGAATGTTATTGACTGAATTACTGCTGACACGTAAATGGAGAGTTGGTCATGTCCGGTTTTCTGAAAGAATTTCACGAGTCATGGAGTTACTTCACACTGACACTGCTTCTTCAGTACTCCAAGTCTGTGCTGGCCATCACATATCCATTTACATGAATTCTACACAAACCTCAATGTGTTCTCCCCACATTCCCCTCAACTCATCCTGCAATTCTGTCACTCACCTACATTCTAGGGACAACTTACAGTGGCCAATTAACCTACTAACTGCAAGTAATTGGGGTATGGGAAGTAGCAGAGGAAGCCCTACCACACTCCACACAGACAATGCCCAGAGTTAGGATTGAAGCCTGTCACTGAAGCCGTGAGGCATAGCTCCACCAACCAGTTTTACTTTGGCAGTAGATGAAAAGGGAAGTAACTGAGGGATCTTCTTTTCTGTTGAACTGCTCAAACTTTGATAATGACCTTCTTTCATTGTCTCGAAGCTATACAGTTATCTTATTGGTTATTACAACAACGTTTCAACTCAAGAATTGCTTGTAGTGTGCGCGCTTTGCAGTGTGGAAGAAGAATCACACACGCACGCACGCACGCACGCATGCAGTCGAGGTCGAAGACTGGTATAATGTTCTGCCAGCTGTTTATATTCACTTCCTGACTCTGACATCAGGAGTGATGTCATTGCAGCGCCGACATTCCGCCATTGCCTGCTGTTTCCTGCAAGTGGGAGGTCACATGGGATGGCAGCTATTTGTCCCTGCAGAGGCCTCGCGATCGTCACATTCGCCGGCCATTTTGTGAGCTGGGTTGCGACTCGGTTCACAAGCTGTTACACTGTAACGTTCCAGATTTGGACTCAAAGGAAGTACGGCAACTTTAAATGCTCTTTCTCCGTACAAGGGTCATTGATTCAACCAGATTAAAAGACAGGTCAGGATACATTCTCATATGATTGCATCAATTTGGATAATAGTTTCAGTTTATGCTGGAAATCCTGGGAGCAATGAGTAGAAGAATGTTTTGTTCGTGGAGAAATATTTTAAGCAAACACAGATATTGAGTGAAAAGCTGATTTTTATTGTGTGTATGCATTGTTGCTTTATAGTCCAAGGCTGAAATGGATCTAAGAATGGAAAATTACTGCATGAAAGGTCAACTCGATGCTTTGGAACAACAGATCAAAAATACCGAGAATCTCAGAACAAAATACAGTGAAATGAAAAGTGAACGAGACATAGTAAGTCCATTTTTTTTATATAGACCCACATGCTTAAATGCCTTTTGTAAGCCACCAATATAGTATTTGTGGATTACAGTCTGGGTGAAATGAGGGTCCCAGACTTCAAATAAATAAAGAAGGTGGTATACCCTCCTGGGCACAAATTGCCCTACACACAGTAAAGGAGAAGATAGCAAGAGAAATTATATTTAAATGGGATACTAAATTAATATCCCAAAAAATAGACAGCCCTATATTCAAGCACATAATTCAAACGTGGCAAAAGATCAAGCAGATTATCGGTTTAAAAGTAGGACTGTCCTCTAAAACACCCCTAACCAGAATAAATTAATTCTTATGGCCCATGTGGAAAAAGATCCTGGGCACTTTGTGCCAGAAGGGGATCAGGTGAATCAAGGACTGTTATGAGAAGGGGCAGCTCGTGTCATTCAAGCAGTTAAAAAGTAAATTTGACCTATCAAATAAGACCTTCTTCTGCTTTCTTCAATTGACATCTTTTTTGAGCGACAAGTTAGACCCAACGATGGCCTTGCCGTTGGAGGCTCTAGTTCAAAAGGTAATCACATGTAAATTTATCTCTGCTATGTATCTCCTGTTCCAAAGCGAGAACCCAAAACTGGGTCTCCATAAATCAAGGCAAAGATGGGAGTCATATTTAGGAACAACAATTTCTGAATGAAATGTCAGGACTGCATGACGGCAGTTATTAATGCTAGATATAGGCTGGTGCAATACAAATTTCTGCATAGGCTATAAAATCTCAGAATTGTGTTCAACCGGGCTCTGCACCAAGGAGAGACCCTTTTGGATAGAATTGGGAGACATTCTGGAAAAAATGACGGGGGTGGAGTACCCACAGGATCCAGCACTGTTGGGTCGATATTATGGATGTGAGTCCGAGTTTGACCAAACACCAAATCCAATTTGTAAAAGTTGCCTTGGCAGTGGCCAGGAAATGCATAACGATCATTGGAAATCTGACTCTCAGTTAAGCTTAACGCGAGAGATGCGGAGCTCTGTTCCCCTAGATAAAATTACCTACAACTTGAGAGGGTGACACAACATATTTGCTATAATCACGATACATTCAGGCGCAATTGTGATTAACCCTCCCACTGTCTCTCTCACAAGGAAATAGTGGACAATAGGTCCACAAAGTAGGCTCATACAAGCCTGGGAACATAAAGAATGAGGAATAAGTCAAAGGCATGGCCGGGTCCTCACCTGCCCCTCCACCCTTTCTTTTAAAAGTGTATTTACATCATCATCTTTGGTAATTGATATGTCTTTCTTTGTTAAGGTCGAGGTGGGAGGGTGGTTGGGGGCGGGGGGAAGGAAGGGAAGGGGGAAAAGGAGGGCTCGCTATAAACTGATCTGTAAAAGGGGAAGAGTGATCCTCTTTGATGTTTGTAAAATTTAAGTGTGTAAAATTACAAATAAAATTTTAAATAATAACGTATTCCCGGGGGGGGGGGATCAAAATTCAAAAATATTTTTTAAAATCACGTGATATTAGCCTTTTCAGAAATAAAATCATATTTTATAATATCTGTAACTGATGATTTTTGATTTTTAGATTTAATTTTACTTCCTTGCATCAAAATGTGCAAGAGCATCAAAGCCTCCCTTTCAGAATCTAGTTGGTTATCACCGACATCTCATGAATATTTAATTTGTGCAGGTGCAGTTTTTACCTTTGCCCTTAATATTTGAGTGAAGTGCAAAGACAGAAAGGTTGATTATCCAAAAGATTTATGATGTTCTTTCACTGAAACCAAATTAGTTCAAACATAAATCCTTCTCTTATAATTGAAAACATCCCCATGATACAGGTAGATATGATTTGTCCATGGATAGAGCACAGAGGAAGTTCTATCCATTTGAATTATGTTGTTTGTTTGTGAAGCTATGGTTAATCAGCGGGATCTCCAAACATATTCTGATCTTCTCCCCTTTCACAGTTCCCTTGCGGCCTGATGCTTGATTAGCCTGAACTTCCAGTCGCGAGCCCTGACACGAGATTTAAGATTCAATCATTTTCTCTTCAAACCAAATGCAATTAATAACATTCAATTATCTCTGCAATGGCACTTTACAAGCATATGTTGTGCCCTTAGAAATTAAATTTATATATCACAGCCTTCAAAATTTGCAGTCAAGTGAATAATGCAATAAAAACCCACAATGCTGGAGAGACCCAGCAGGTCAAACATTGTCCTTTATGTAGCAAAGGCAGAGATATATAACTGACGTTTCAGGCTTGAGCCCTTTATCGAACTATGAGAAAATGCCGGCGAAGGTCAGAACAAAAGAGTGGGAGGGGGAAGAGGGGGTGGCACGGCCGGAAATGATGGGGGAGAAGGGAGGGAGGGGACAACAGCACTAGGGGGGGGAGGGAGAGGGGAGAAGGCAGAGCTGTGTAGGTGAAAGAACTGGAAAGGCAGGAAATGGGGAAGGGGGAAGAAAAGGCAAGCAGGTTTAATGGAAAGTCAACATTCATGCCATTTGGCTGGAGGGTGCCCAGATGGAAAAAAAGGTGTTGTTTCTCCAATCTCCAGGTGATCAGGGTGGGAACATGCATGTGAGTGCAGGATTATGACCTGGAATTGAAGTGAGTGGCCACTGGGAGGTTGCTGTGTTTGCGAACGGAGCGGAGGTGCTGAGCAAAATTATCTCCCAGTCTGTGACCGGTCTCTCCGACGTAGAGAATGCCACAAAGGGTCCACCAGATGCAGTAAATAAATCCTCTGGATGTACAAGAGAAGTGTTGCTTCACATGAAAGGCCTGTTTGGGGCCCCGGACCGTGGTGAGGGAGGAGGTGTGGGCGTGTGGTGGTACACCACTGGCCTACTGCAGGGGGCAACCTCTGTACCTGCAGATCAGCATGGGGACAAGACAACACCTGGCTGGCTGTCAATCAGCTGGCCTGAATGGACCAAGCCCCACCTGGTCGAGTGTCAATCACCTTCCGAGATATAAGCCTGCACCAGCCTTTTGAGGTCACACTGTCAGAGCTCACAGCAAACAGCAACACACTCTCATAGCTGGCTCTGTGGAGTTTTATGTCGATAAAAGCCTGTTGTACAGTCTTTTGGTTTTGTGTGTTTGTTCTGACCAACAGCGCACCACAATTTATTCGACATAAAATTTTTACAAGCTGCTATGGAAAAGCTCCTGAGCGCCGGGAGCCTCGAGATCGATCCACGCCACCCGGAAGCACAGACACACTTCGAGATCTGGTGACACACAGTCAAAGCGATCATCGAGGCTCACGCCGACAACATCCTGGTCTCCGATCGGAAGGGACTTGTCCTACTCTCCGATCAAAGCTGGGTCTCCGAGCCTTCCAGGCTCTCAAAGACTGCACCGGGTACTCGGAAGCGATGAGCACCCTCGAGGCCATGTACAAACCTCCCACAAACATGGTCTTTGCAAGGTACCTCCTGAGTATCCGAGCCCAACAACCCAGAAAGGTGACCGAGTCCTACCTGGGAGCCCTGCGTGAGTTGGCCCGACCTTGTCTGACTGAACCTGGGGTAAGCGAAAGGGAGGTCGAGAGACTGATCAGGGATGCCTACGTCCGAGGGCTACACGCGAGGGCCAGGGCAGATGAGCGGGAAATGGAGGAGATGTTAGTGAGGGCGGAGTTGATCGTGGTGGAGGGGAAGCCACGTTTGTGGAAGAAGGCAGACATTTCAGAAGTTCTGGACTGGAAGTCCTCTTCTTGAGAACAGATGGGGTGGAGATGGAATAATTGAGAGAATGGGGTGGAATCCTTGCAGGGGACAGGGTGTGAGGAAGTTTAGTTGTGGGAGTTGGAGGGTTTATAGTATATGTCAGTGGAAAACTGGTCTCCTGAGATGGAGACAGGACGATCCAGGAATGGAGATGGACCAGGTGAGTTTGAGGTCGGGGTGGAACTTGAATGCGAAGTGGATGAAGTTGACAAGCTCATCACGGGTGCATGAGGCAGCCCCGATGAGGACGTGTATATACCAGAGGCTCCACAAAGCCTACAAACAGCCAGGTGAGGCTGGGACCCATGTGGGCACCCCTGGATACTCCTTTATTTTGGAAGAAATGGGATGAGTTGAAGGAGGTTATTGAGGGTGAGGACAAGTTCTGCCAGGCGGAGGAAGGTGGTGATAGAGGGTGACTGATCGGGTCTTTGGTCTTCACATCCTGCCTCCTGCAAGGATTCCATCCATTTCAATTTCTCCAGAGCTGAAATGTCTGCCTTCTTCCACAAATGTGGCTTTCCCTCCACCACCATCAACTTGGCCCTCACCTCCTCCATTTCCCACCCATCTGCCCTGTCCTCCCTCTGCCTCCAGATGCAACCAACATAGAATCCCCCTCATCCTCACCTACCACCCCACCAGCCTCCGCATCCAACACATCTTTCACCAGAATTTACTACAGGATCCCACCACCAATCACATTTTTCCCGCTCCTCCCCTTCAGGCTTCCACAGAGACCAATCCCTCCACGATTCCCTCATGCATATCCCTCCCCACCCATCGCATCCCTGGCACCTTCTCCTGTGCTCACAGGAGGTACAACACTTCCGCCCATACTTCCTCTATCACCATGATCTGGGGCCCCAAACAGGCCTTTCATATGAACCAACACCTCACTTGTACATCCAGAGGACCTATTTACTGGATCCAGTGCACCTCTTGAATTTCCTATCATGGGCAGCCATAAAGACCAGATCATTGGGTGTATTCAAGCCAGAGATTATCTGAATAGTCAGGGTATCAGGGGTTATGGGGAGAAGTCAGTGGAGTGGGGCTGAGTGGGAGAGGGATCAGCCCATGATGGAATGGTGGACTGGACTCAACAGTCAAATGGCCTACTTCCCCTTCTATATCTTATGGCCTTTTATGATCAATATTTTTTTAAAAAGAACATTCTCCTGGAAATTGCTCTTAACTGGATCTACTGCATGAGCTCAATTGTATAACTTGGGAATTCCTATTGCGAATCACACTTAAGCAGGTGAGATGTTTTCCACATTGGATACCCGCATAACATATTTCCCAGTGCTTAGTTGGACCATTAGTGGGAGAATTTGGATTGTGTGGATCTCTGGACCTGTGTTATTTAAAAGGAAATTCCCTGAATAAGCTTGGGCTTCATGCTTGAAACGACTCGGGTAGGTCCATAAATAGCATTAGTTCAAGTTCAAGTCTCCCAGTTCCCACACCCTTCTAGCATCGTAGTACCAGCCTCCTCAAGCTCGCCAGTCGTATTTATGCCAGGCATTTCCACCCTCAGATAATAGCTGGTGCTCAACACAGTGTCTTCTTAACACATCTCTTTTAGAGGCAAGGAAATCCTCAGCTTTTTCCAAATTGACCCTGTCCCAACCTCTTCCCAATGCTGCAGAAATCCTGCTGCTGACTCCCTATCACTGTGACGCTTAACTCTTTAGAATCTTCTCCAAGCTAGTTTGCTTGCCTCCATTTCTCAAGTGACTAGCTAACATAAACTGTTGCCAGATCCTTCCTAGTCTTTCTAAGTTATGCTGGTCCTGTCTTACTGCCCTTGTCTCCTTATTCCACTCCAGCAATTCTGCTTTCTAATGGGCTTTGGTTGAGGGAGCAGTTTTCTCTCCAGAATTCAAATGATTGGGAATGATAGACATAACATTGGGAATATTCTAGTGATATTGCAGATTAAGACAGCATTAAACAATTTAAAACAAAGTTTGTTTCTTTTTCAGTTTGAGAGACTGCAAAGAGAAAATGCAGAAGGCAAACTGCTGATAGCTCCACTCAAGGTATCTCGAACGTTCAATAAGCATTTCACATTTCTGAAAGTTGCTATTGCATTAACTAATCTGCTGAGGGCAAGCTTTTTTAAAATTTCTCTCCACTTTATCTCACCACAACCGCGGTTGGCAAGTCTGATCACCTGGCTGTACTTCTACTCCTGGCCTACAAGCAGAGATTGAGGACCATAGCACCAGTGGTGAAGGTGGCAAAGGTGTGGTCGAGGGTGATGGAGGAGTGTCTGCAGGACTGCTTAGAATGGAACATATTCAAGAACTCATTCATAGTCTGGAATGAGTATGCAACAGGTGTCACCG
Organism: Narcine bancroftii; assembly: GCF_036971445.1. Classification (NCBI taxonomy): domain Eukaryota; kingdom Metazoa; phylum Chordata; class Chondrichthyes; order Torpediniformes; family Narcinidae; genus Narcine; species Narcine bancroftii. The sequence goes on along the minus strand of NC_091471.1, from coordinate 176,728,381 downwards.
ACGTCATCAAGACCTGCGTGGATGAGTCTGTGCCCACGCGCACATACTGGGTGTTCCCCAAGAAGAAACCTTGGATGAATCAGAGAATTTGCAACCTGCTGAGGGCAAGAACAGGGGCGTTCAAGGATGGGGATTGGGATCTTTACAAGAAATTCAGGTGCAACCTTTGGAAGGCCATCTCTGAACCAAAGTGGCAATTCTGGAGGAAGCTAGAGGCAGAGACAGATACACATCAGCTATGGCAGGGAGTTCAGGCCATTACAGGCTACAAATTGAGGGCGATCACTCTAGGTGGCTGTGATGCTTCGTTACCTGATGAGCTGAACACCTTCTATGCCTGCTTTGAGACAAGGAATTAAACAGTACCCACTAGAATCCCTGAAAAGGCTGAGGACCCTGTGATATCTGTCTCTGAGGGCGATGTCAGAACATCATTCAAAAGGATGAACCTGACAGCATACGTGGCAGGGTACTGACAGTCTGTGCCAACCAACTATCCAGAGTATTTGTGGACATTTTCAACTTCTCATTGCTGCAGTCAGAGGTTCCCACCTGCTTCAAAAGGGCATCAATCATCCTTATACCCAAAAATAGTAGTGTGAGCCGCCTCATGACTACCGCCCAGTAGCATTAACTTCTACAGTGATGAAATGCTTTGAGAGGCTGGTCATGGCCAGAATTAACATGTACCTAAGCAAAGATCTGAACCCACTTCAATTTGCCTATTGTGACAATCACTCCACAGATGTAATATTGCTGGCTCTCCACACAGCTCTGCATCACCTCGAAAACAGCAATTCATACATATGGCTGCTCTTCATCGACTACAGCTCAGCCTTCAATACCATTATTCCTTCTGCTGGTCAAGAAGCTAAAAAAAAATTGTGGCCTCTGTACCCCCATCTGCAACTGGATCCTTGACTCTTTCAACAGAAGCCAACAGTCAGTACGAATTGGAAACAAAGTCTCCTCCTCTCTGATTATCAACACAGGCATACCCCAAGGACGCGTACTTAGCCCACTGCTCTACTCATTAAACATCATGACTGTGTGGCCAGGCACAATTCCAATGCGATCTACAAGTTTGCCGATGACATCACAGTTGTTGGCAGAATCACAAGCGGCAATGAGGGAGATAGATCAGCTCGTTGAATGGTGTAAGGACAACAACCTTGTGCTCAATGTTAGCAAAACCAAGGAGATGATTGTAGACTTCAGGAGGAAGTCAGGAGAACACGCTCCAATCCTCATCAATGGCTCAGTAATGGAGAGGGTCAAGAACTTCAAATTCCTGGGTGTCAACATCTCTGAGGATTTGTCTGGAACCTCCGTGCTGACGCAATCACAAAGAACGCTCGTCAGCAGCTATACTTTGTGAGGTGCCTGAGGAGACATGGTATGTCACCGAAGATTCTAATAGGTGGAGAGCATTCTGGCTGATTGCATCACTGCCTGGGATGGAGGCGCCAACTTTCAGGCCAAGAATAAACTCCAGTGGGTTGTTAACTTACCTGCAAAATAACAGGCACCAGACTTCACACCATCCAGCTCATCGACATGAGATGATGTCTTAAAAAAAGCAGCCTCTATCCTCAAAGATCCCCACCTCCCAGGCCATTTCCCTCTTCACTCTGCTGCCATCAGGGAAAAGGTGTAGGAGCCTAAAGATGAGCATTCAGTGGCACAAGGACAGCTTCTTCCCCACTGCCATCAGATTCCTGAATGATCAATGAGCCAAAGACACTGCCATACTTTTCGTGCACTACTCTTTTAATTTTTTAAATATATAGTCATGTGTAAGATGGTTATAATATATATACTTGCCCTAAGATGCTGCTGCAAACACCAAGTTTCATAACTTGGTCATCACAATAAATTCTGGTTCTCATTTTCCTCCGTGCATTTTTTCTGATACTCTTTTCCTGTTTTTTTTTTACACACTTTTTTAAAACCAAATATAGACTTTATTCGCAATAAATTATTTACAAATGGAAAGGTTTCTTCCCAAACCAAGTTTCATATCCATATATTTCCATCACTGTACATTGTTAAGTTCATTTGTATTTACACTATTGCTGCTATGGTGGCATCTTGTCATTACTCCTCCTCTTTTGTTTGAGGAGTTTCCCCTTGGATCTCAGCTCCTCAATGCCTGGTAACAGAAGGACTCTACACTGTGGTACTTTCCCACAATGCCCTCACATTGGCTGTGCCAAGCCTCAGTGGGTCCTTCAGTACGTACTCCTGCAGCTTGAAATGTGCCAGTCAGCACCATTCCTGCACTGACATCTCTCTGTGGTGAAAGACCAACAAATTTTGGGCAGTCCAAAGTGCACCTTTCATTAAGTTGATGGACTTCCAGCAGCTTTGGATGTCTGTCTTCCTGTGTATCCCTGAGAACGGTCTGTAGATAAGAGAGTCCTCTGTCACGCTGCTGCTGGGGATGAACCGTGACAAGGACCCTTGCATCCTTCTCCACACACACTTAGTGAATTTGCATTCTGCAAAGAGGTTGGCGACTGTCTCCACTCCTCCACAGTCATCTCGGGGACAACGTGTTGTAGGCAATGTTTCAGTTGAACAGTAAGAATCTGATTGGGAGATCTCCTCTCACCATCAGCCAGGCCAAGTCCTGGTGCTTGTTTTATGAGCAATGGGGATGAGGCATTCCACCAAATGACCTGAACGGTCTGCTCCAGGAACCATGCCACCAAGTCTATCGAGTCCTCATCTCTCAGTATCTTCAGGTCATTTTACGTTGACCAATACCTGATGGCCTTGAATTCAAAGGTGTTTGTCTTGAAAACCTTTCCACAAAGGTGTGGCAAAGTCCAGCCTGATGCAGCCACACATAAAGATGGTCATCTGTATGAGGGCCACATTGGGTACTGTTGCTTGATGACTTGTACATGGCAACCCTTCAGACCCTTTCTATCTTGGATCTGCATTTGAACTGGAAGAGTAGAAGAGTGGTGGATGGGCCACATCTGAGTCATGTACAGCAGTATTGAGTGCATCTCACACCTAATGACTAGGTTCTTCCCTGTTATTGCGTGGGAGCGCCATGCCCACAGACCAAATTTGTGGTGGACCTTTGCAATCCACTCGGACTAATTTTTGTACATGCCTCAACCGCTCCAAACCAGATTTCAAACAGCTATAGGTACTCAGATCTGACTGTGAAGGGTATGGTGAGCCAGTCAAACCAGTTGCTGAAGAGCATTGCCTAATTCTTCTTCTGGTTTACCCTAGTGCCCAATGCAAACTCAGAATGGCTGCAGATTCTGATCAGTCTATGAGCCGATCGTATGTTTGAACAGAAGATGACGACGTCATCCATGACCTTGACCTGAGTGCCTCCACTGCCTGGCAACATCTCTCCTCTGTGCCCTCGTCCTTTCTCATGGATTCAGCAAAGGGCTTGATATAGCACACAAATAAGACTAGAGAGGGTGGGTAACCCTGCCTGACTCCAGACTTGATGGGGAAGCTATCTGTTTCCTACCCACTGATTTGGACTGTGCTATGGATGACCATATAGTGCAGTTTAATCTAATTTTGGATTTCTTCCTCAAAGCCTATTTAGGAGAGCACATGTGTTAATATCTGGTCGAAAGCCTTCTCCTGGTCTAAACTGCCGAGGCAGATGTTCACCCCCATCTCGCATGTTGGTAATTGTATCTCAGAGCAGAACGAGACTGTTAGAGATTTTAATGCCCAGATCCGTGCAGCTTTTGTTGGGGTGGATCATGTGCCCAGGGAAGACTTGAGCCAACTGCCCATGGCTTTAGACAGGATTTTGTAGTCAACTTTTAACCATGATATTGGTCTCCAATTCTTGATATCCATCTTCTCCATCTTCTGTTTGAAGATGAGGGTGATGGTGCCTTTATTCATGGAACCTCACATGCGGGCTGCTAGGAGCATAGCCATTTTACACACTCTTCATTCTCATTATTTATTCATGATTGTCTTTAAAATGTTGCCATGGGTTTGGAAAGCCCTCAATAAATGGATGTAACATCTCATTTATTCTGCTTCACTTGCAGGCTAAACTGTCCTGTCTGATTCAGAAATGCCTTTGCAGGAACAGTCTGATTATAGAGTTAGTGAAGGAACTCTACCAACATGGCATTTCTGATGCTGGTTTGATTGAAGAAGCTGAAGATATGTTAAATGACACTGCGATCCTGGAATATACCCATACGTTTCTGTCATCACACTATCAACAGGTAGGAGGGCTCAATCTACAGAACATTCAATTCAACTTCAGCATACATTTGTTAGTCCCTTCTTAATTTAACTTAGTTTAGACTTACAGCATGGTAACAGGGCTCTTGAGCCCATGATGCTCAAATACAGCCATGAGACCAATTAACCTTCTAACCCCGTACTTCTTTGGAAAATGGGAGAAAACTGGAACACCCAGAGGAAACCCACGTGGACATTGGAAGAATATACAAACTCCTTCCAGACATCTCTGGATTCGAACCCATGTTGCTGGCACTGTAATAATGTTGCACTAACCATTACACTAACCGTGCCACCCCTTCCTGGAATATTTTTGGTCTTTTCCATCATGATAAATTCAAATAACTGTTAGAAATAAGCAAGATTAATTTAATAGGAAAATCTTTTCAATTAATAAAGCAGACTGCACCAGTGTCATTTAATGTTACAACTCTAAAGATTGACAAGATTTTAATACACACTTTATTGCTTCATTCCAACATAGTTTGTCAATAAGTGGAGGGCAATATTATTTGGGATATTTAGCTGTCCTATGATATTGACTTTACTACGAGTAAAACACAAGAGTCTGCAGATACTGTGCTTGAAATAAACACGCAATGCTGGAGAAACTCAGTAGTTCAAGCCCAAAATGTTGGTTATGTATCTTTATCTTTGCTATACAAAGTTCACTGTTTGACCCGCTGAGTTTCTCCAGCATTGTGTTTTTACATGATATTGACTTTGCAGTTTGGAGTTTGCAAGTTATTCCCTGTAAAAAGGCCTTGGTCTGCAACAGGCTGATGCTGAGTTCAACGCAAAGACCTTTTATATCTGTTTAGATTTGGGCTGCTGTTCGTGCCTGGATAGCACACAAAATAAAATGTTTCACTGTATTTTGGTGCATATGACGACAACTCAATTCTCTGCACCTGCAATATGACAACAACTCAATTCCCTGCACCTGCAACACACACAGTCAAGTTTCACTCAACCTCCTTTCTTCCCATCAACCTCTCCACCGACTAAGCTATTGTCCTGGCTCCCACTCATCACCCTCAGCTCTAACTCACCCTACTTTTCCCTAAAGTAGCTATAGTCTATAGCACAGATGCAGTTTCAAGCCAGTGCATTTACTTGTCAGAACTACTTCATGTACTAAGTACCTACCTATCATGCTGTTCTCTCCATCTATTTCCATCCCATGTATTTGTTGTGTCTCCCTGCTATCCACCATTCCTATCTACTTCAATGGGTGCATGTGACAGTGAATGCCACATTCTCTCCACTCTGTGTGAAGAAGTTTCTCCCACATTTTCTGTTTAGTTATTGCTTTATATTCATGGTCCATGTTATGGATCCAATTACACTGGAATTTCTCACTTTGGCTTCAAAGACTGTGACAGATCTGGTGCTACTTTTTCCATTTCCAGAGGAAAGATTTGCATTCTGCAAAATCTTTAACCTGGTAGAACAGTGAGTGCATTTCAAAGTTTCATGTCCATAAAGCACTTTGGAATGTCTAGAAAAGTGATGGCAAGTCTCTATTTTCTTTCTCAGCAGATACTTCCCACTGAGGTTAGGAAAGATAAAAATTAGAGGACATAGGTTAAGGGTGAAAGGGAAAAGTTTAAAGGCAACCTTCTTCACGCAGAGTGTTTTGAAAGTGTGGAACGAGCTTCCAGCTCAATTGGTAAACGCAGGTTCAATTTTGACATTTAAGAAAAATTTGGACAGATATATGGATGGGAGGGGAATGGAGGGATATAGCCTGGATCTAGATCAGTGGCACTAAGCAGAATAACAGTTTGGTGCAGATCGGAAGGACTGTTTGTGTGCTGTAGTTTTCTATGGTTCTGGGCATTAAATCCAATTCCAAAATCTGAATTAAATCTCCCAAATGTTTTTTTTTAAATCAGTATGACTTTTAATTTTCCCTAATTATGGTATTTTCCTTTAGGGGAACATGAACAATAATACAATATCAGCTGGAATTCCTAAACAGAATCAAGGTCAGTAATGGAATTTTAATTACATTAAAGAAATATCATCTGCTCTGTTGACAGAAACTTAATCCTGGATTAATTCAAAATAAATCATTGGAATTTGTAAACACAAATTATCCTTGACTCACTGATATTTTCCTATTTCTATCTCCACCCTATAATTACGGTCACATCATGCCAATTTTCAGTACTGAGCCAAAAAGACAGGATGTTAACCCTGGAATCACCCATGCCAAAATATGGGAGAGCATTGCACATCGCTCTGAATGGTCTCAAAATGAGTTCCTACCAGTGAAATACTACAGGTAGCCAAGTCCAGACCAGGATTCTCCAAGAGAGAGGATCTGATAGCCCCCATAATCCTATATTCATTCCTGTAATTTAATTCCTATTTTAATTCAGGAAAAGTATGCAGTGGGAATAATATGAATTAAGTATTTACACTGAAGATTTGTTATTTATATATTCTAGGTTTGAGTCCTTGTCTTCCAAGGTGCTTCTCTCACGGAAGCCAAGGCTCTGCTAATTTCAAAACACCTTTGGCCCACAGGTCTTGTGTGGCCATTGCCGACTATCACCCTAATCCTAACATGCCCCATACGGTGCTGCCAGTGGTGAGTAATTCCCAGTTGGGGTTTGAGCTACATTTTCTGTCTTTCCTATGACTTCCTCAAACTTTTTATCCTAAGTTATAACTGATGTGCCAGATAATGAAAAGATCAAAGGCAGTGTAGTTAAACACATATCATGGCTTTTATTAGTAGAAACTCAGTACAGGTACACGATCCTTTATCCGGAACCCTTGGGGGACAGTGTATTCCGAATTTCAGATTATTCCAGATTTCGGAAAGCCCACCCGAATTGTGCTACCATATGCACCCCCACCCCCTTCCAGTCGCCCGACCGCCTCCCCCAACCGCCGGTCCCTCGGCCTCCCGACTCGTGCTGCCGCCTCTCTCCCCACTTGCTGGATTTTGGAGCTTTCCAGATTTTAGATGTCCGGATAAAATTAGTACAATAATGAATGATAATGGATGCGTTATAGTCAAGGAGAATGCCCCACGTGGTAGGGATAATCCATGTCCAATGCCAGTAGTGCAGACTAAGCATATTGAGAGATTGACAGCATGACACAGATTTACCACAATAACCATACTGAAAGAGGCCATTTGGGGCATCAGGACCACACTGGCTTCCATCAGTGTTATCCCATTGATCCCTTTCTCTTTTCTCTAGGGAAATTTACAGTAACAAATTAACCCATCTGTATATACATCTTTATCTGTGGCCACCTTCTTTCAACTAAGCAGCTAAAATACTTATCTTGAATCATGATTACCCCAATGTTGCTGGTTTACACCCTTCCTGCTGACGGAAAATATTCCTTTCAAAACACAAATTCCTGTGAATTAGTTTGAAATCTGCTCAATAATGAATGGGTAACCTTTATAGGAGAATGTTTTTAACTCAGGTTATAACTTAAAGGTCCTTATTTTCCTCCGTTTCACCTTTCAAGTGAGCACCTATTGGGTCCAGATATTTAAATGCTCAGATAAAAAGGTGAAGATTTTATTTCCACCAGTTTCTTTCTTTCTCTCTCTCTCTCTCTCTCTCTTTCTAAAAATGCCAAATAATATACATTCTGCAAAAATTGCTCTTAATACAATATTGGTTATGAATCTTATTCAAAAAGGTGGATGTGTGACTGAATTCTCTCCATAAAATTTATCAGAATGAAAGCTTGATTAACTTTCATCGTAGACTAAGATTTATCGTCATTTTAGTATCTCACATTTCTATCTTCTATTCTGCCAGACTAATTATACAAGAAAAATGCATTAAAGGCTCTCTTCTATTATTGAGAATTGCAGTTTATACTGTCCCAGAGATTAAAGATTCTCTCCTGATAGTTACAAAGGATTATAAGTGAAATTTGAAGAGCCCTGTTAATTCTCTTTTGATCTGAGTTTGTATTGAAGGAAGTATAAATTATTTTCTCAACATGAAGTAAAGAAAACCTGGCACTGAAATTCCTTAAAGGAATGTCCAGAGTATAGGTTTTGTACCCAGAATCCTGAGAAAATTCAGGATTTCACTGTTATAATTGAGAATAACATAAGATTTAAATTGATAGGCAACTTATCCTTTGAAGTCCCATATTTGTTTTTGTCCCCTCTTAAATCTGTGCCAAGCTATGTGTATCATTATTGACACTTTGAGTAGGTAACACTTTCTTAAAGTATCTTTGAGTTATGGAACAGATGCAAGATGTCAGGAATTGCACATAGGAGGCCATGGTATTAAAGATTGGAGCATTGAGGAACAGAGCACTGAAGATAGGTCAATTGAAGACCAAGATTGAGGGTCACATGATTGAAGGTCTGCACAACAGAGGTTGCATATGCACTCAGCTTGTGACAAAAGATTTGGCCAGGCTTTAGTGAAAAAGTTGGACGTGACAGATATACAACCAGAGGAGCAAATAATATTAGCAGACAGGAGAGTGAGCTGGGGTGGGAGCAAAAATCTTAAAGCAGGTCCTACCTTTCAGAAGACTGATGCCTCTTACTCCTCACCACTGACCTAGTGGACTCGTCCTCATTAAGTCACACCCACCAGTGAGTGGCCAGTGCAGCTCTCAGCCCTAGATATACAATCAGTTTTGTGCATGCCATCATCACATCCCACATGCTCCAAGAACTTGGACAAATAAAGGTCTCAGAACCAATGAAGATTCACAAACTCCACACAAAGGATCCGCTCAGATTTAGTGATCAGATTTTAGTTTAGATTCTTTTGTATACCACACAAGAATGTTTTCTTCATGAAAGAATAACTTTACAAGTGAACAGCTTCATATTTGGTCTTCAGTGTTTTAGAATCCTGCACTAACGCTTCACTTCCTTGCGTTGATTTCAACTGCAGATCTGAGTTTTTCTTCTAACCCTTGCAGACAAATTTCAGGACACACTTTTAGCAAAGGGTTTTTTTTAAAACTTTATTTAAAATTTTATGACATGAATAAAATAAAAATTACATTTAAAGAAATAATAAAAAATAAGATAATAAAAATTAGAATACTGCATCATTAAACTACACAAATTAACCCCCCCAATAATTATAACACAACATTAATCATCTAATTTAAAATTAGTCCAACCCTCCCCCCAAAATAAAGAGTGAAGAATTAATTAACAATGTTGTAAATAAAATAGAAAAAACCCCACTTACAAAAAAAAGGATAAAACTTAACAACAAAAAAAATTACTACCACCAAAAAAATATTAATACTAAAATAATACCCTTAAACATATATTTAAATCAAACATAATACATGTATTTAACAAATGAAATCCACTTTAAAACTAAGTTCAAATATTAAAATCATATATCAACCACATATCTGTTATACAAAAAAATCATAATTAATAATACATAAATACAGAATTTCCATTAATACCAAGTTTCCTTTATAATTCATCGAGAGAACAAAAACATCCCTTAGAAAAACAATCAGATAAACCTTTTATTCCCTTCCCCTCCCCTTATATAAAAAAAGAAAAAAAGAAAACAAAAGTTCAAACTCATAAAATTCTCCATATTCTTCATTTATAACATCTTCAAAATTCTCTATCGAAATTAACTTAATTTTATTAAACTCTTCTCCCTCAATGTATTTGTACTTAATTTTCTTCTTTTTCTTCTTATCACCTTTCCCCTCATCTTCCTCTTCATCTAATTCAACATCCTCAATTTTTGACTTATTATCTTCTGTGACATCATCCTCTTAAAAAAGAAAAAAGAGAAAACCCCCCCATAAAAAAGAGAAAAAAAAAGGAGAGAAACAAAACCTCCTAATTCCCTCTCAATTACAATCAGAAAACAAAAAGAGTTAAAAAAAATTATTTATTTTAAAAAATAATTAAAAAAACCCTTCACTTCTTAACCCAAAAATTAAAAAGAAAAAAAATAGGTTGGAGGTCACAACTACCTCCTCCTGTTTAAACCGCGCAAAGCGGTAACTCCCCCAAAATATTGGGTGTGAGATAACTCACAGGTAGCTGATGACTTCTGGAAACTAGTGCCCACCCAGTTCCCTCTCCCAACTCCCACTTCATTAAACTATAATCATTATTTAAACTATTTAAACTCTTCTCAGAAAAAAAAGATAAAAGATTTATTTTTTTTAAATCAACGTTACCACTTCGGTCACCATTGCTTCCATTTCTTTTAAAAATCTGGATCCCACCTTACATCTCTACTCTCTTTGGAGACCTTGAAGGACTACATCATTCCTGAAACTGCATGATTGGTAGAGACTGAGCAAAGTCCATAACCTCTTCAGGATTGTCAAAGAACTTTGGTTAATTTCCATCCTAAAAAATCTTCAGTACCGCAGAATACCTGAATGTTGCCTTATGTCTTTTTTTCCACAACCGTTCTTTCACAGAATTAAATTTGCATCGTTGAAACATAATTTCTTGACTCAAATCTTGATAGAAGAAAACAGGATTGTTCTGAACCATCAAAGGAGATCTATTTTGTTGGGCATTTCTAATAGCCGTACGTAAAATTGTCTCTCTGTCACAATAGTTTAAACAACGGATCAAAACAGATCTTGGATTCTGTCCTGAAAAAGATTTTCTTCTTAAAACTCTATAAGCACGTTCCAGTATTAAACCTTCAGGGAATTTATCCTGTCCTAACACTCGTGGAATCCATTCAGTAAAAAATTTTCTTGGATCTGGTCCTTCTATGCCTTCTGGCAAACCAACAATTTTCACATTGTTCTGTCTAGATTGATTCTCCAAATAATCAACCTTTTTTGCTAAATTTTTATTTTGGATCTGCAATGTTTCAATTATTCTATTTTCATCTTGCAGTTGATCCTGTGCATCGACTAAACCTTGATCACACATTTCAAATATTTCAATGGTTTCAAGCTTAAAAGCTCCATTAATAACTTCTGCCATCGCATTAATCTTGGAAATAAACAGGTTCACAAAATTAGCTAAGTGACTCGATACAGAATATATCTTATCTTCAAGATCCTTAACAGACATTTCAACAGAAGTAGATTCAGGCATAATGGGGTCTTGCTGTTCCTTAGAGACCACGGGATCTTCTGTCCCTTCCCTTAATTTAGTATCTTTTCTAGCAGTTTGACTTCGTATAAAAATCCCTCTCAAAGTCCCCCCAGCAATGCCAGGAGACTGAAGATAAGGGTTATCTTTAAGCCAAATCTCTTTAATCATCTTCACTGAATCGATGTCTGGAAAAACCGTTGTAATTGAAGATGCATTTTGCAGCGCCACCACTGTAGCAGTCGAATGACAGCTCTTTAACTCTCCAGCTGGTGGCGCCCCAGCTGATTCAACTGTCAAAGTCTCAATAACAGAACTCACAGTGGCTGTTGTGTGAAATATTGGCACCCGTCCAGCCCTTTGTTCTGAAAGCTGTTAAGTGCGACCTTCAGAGAGCCTCACTGGCTTAAAATGGAGTTTCAATGCCGAACTCTGTACGTCTTCCTCTGGATCCATTCTACGCTGAGTCCTGGCTTCTTGTAAACAAGTAGGCTCAGACAATTTCGGAAAATGTAGTTTTTTAACAGTCTGTTGATATTTTCTTTTACCTTTTTTTTTGCATATAAACCATTAGGCACTAATCCAACACCTCTTATTATTTATAAACTTTTAAAAGAACTTTAACGGGCACTTAAAGACAAAACAATAAATCAGAGTCAGGAGAGGTCTGGAAGCCACGTCTGTTCCCTATGCCATCTTGCCACACCCCCCCCCCACCCCACTTTTAGCAAAGAGTTGATCTCAGCTGCAACTTGCATACTTGAAATAATTCAATTTAGCCATGGGCAAATATGGATTGAATGAGTGTAAATGAATGTAACAGTGGGCTTTATTATGTCACATTTTCTCCCCTTTAGCTGAATCTATCTGCTGGTGATGTCATGCATCTCACTGAAAAGGCAGACAGTCATGGAATGTACCCCGCTAAAGTGAACGGGAGGCTGGGTCTGGTTCCAGTTGCACTTGTAGAGGACATTGACAAACTTCATCATCTATGTATAACACACACTGATACTCCACCATGTCCAAGAATGAGACGCCCAGTGAGGACTGAGGAAGTGAAACAACAGCTCCAACACCCACACAGCAACAACTGCCAGGCCAGTAATTCTCAAGTGATTTTACTGAAATGTTACAATATTTAATTGTTCCTGGTTATCAAGAAGAAACAACAAATTGTGATTTGAAAGGAGGGATTCAAATCTCAAGTTCTCTCATTTTCATTGGGTTTTGTAGCTAAAGAATTTTAACATTTACATATTAACCAGACCATGGCATCTGTCATCAGTGCCCAACAAAAGCAGAGAACAATTGCAGGTTAATACTGAACCGTGAGATTTCTGAGATTTCTAATTTTTTTTAAGGGCTTAGTGTTCTTTAATTTATCTCATGTTAGTTTTCATAAGGTGCACCTGTAGCTTTGCTGGGGACCAAGCAAGTTATTTGAACAATGGAATAAACAAATCAAATCCAAGTTTGTTGTCGTGTGTACCAAGACTCGGTGAGCAGTGCTAGAGAATTCAAATTTCAAGGAAAAATAAAAATTTGAATTTATATTTAAAATGGAACATTGAATTAGGTTTATTGTCGTGAACATGTGTCATGAAATTTGTCCTTTTGTGGCAGTAGTATTGTGCAGAACAAGGTGCAAAGTTCCTATAAGTTATAATTCCATAAATACAATATATTAAAAGTAATTAATGCAAAAAAAAGAAAAGGTGAGGTAGAATCCGTAATAGGTTCATTGTGCATTCATAAATCTGATGGTGGAGGGGAAGAAGCTATTTTTTGTATCATTGAATGTGTGCCTTCAGGCTCCTGTACCTCCTTCCTGAAGGTAGCAGTGAGAAAAGGACATAGCCTGAGTGGTGAGGCTCCTTGATGATAGTGACTGTTTTTTTGAAGCACCGCTTCTTAAAGATGTGCTTAATGAAATGAAGACTAATGTTCATGATGAAGCTGGCAGAGTTTCCAATCCTCTGTAGTCTGTTCCTGTCCTCTGCATTGGCACCTCCATACCAAGCAGTGATGAAACCAGTCAAAATTCTCTCCAAGGTACACCTGTGGAAATTCGCAAGAGTCTTTGGTGACACACCAAATCTCCTCAAACTTTTGTAATGATAATAATATTTTGGGGAATTTGTAAGATTTAGAGTACGTTACATACATACACACGTTTTTAAAACAGATTTTATTTGAAAGACTGAATAATTCACATTGCAGGATCTCTGTTATTTCACCAGTAGGAGCTAATGGTTCATAAAATGCTTGACCATTGTCTTGCTGGAGTCAGGCTGTCTATAATCCTTTCTGCAAAGTGCTCACAGAAAGGTCACTCCTGGGTTTTGTTTATACTTAAGATAACAACTTGAGCAGAAGGAAGAACTCCTGTTGTTTTCTGGAGAAGGTGGGGGTTTTGCAAGTCACATGCTTTTTACTGGAGTTTCATTTGGAGAGAGAGAGAAAGTGAGAGGCAACAAGCTCTCTCAGTCGGTGTGTGTGGGACACTGAACAGAGCAATCCAGGAAGAACTGATGAAAAGTTCCAAAGCATTGGATGGCTGGAAGTGCTATCTGACTGATGTTTCTCTTGGAATAAGAGGAGCAAAGTGGAGCTCTGTGCTGGCCTAGAGGAAGAGGTTATCATTTTGAAAACCCTGCTGGGTCAAGTTTCATCAGCGAAACCTTGAGGTGACTAATGGCAGTACCACAGTTGTGGAAATCCTGGAACAACAAATCTCTCTGCAAACCTTATAAGAACCTTCCTGAGCGGTAAACATTTACCTTTCAAGCACCAAAGCCTGGTGAACTTTATACATTTTAAATTCTGTGCACAGTATAAGAATTGCCTCCAACCAGTGAACTTGGAAGAAGGAGAAGTGAGATTGAACTGTGAACCAAAGAACTTTTCTTGAATTTACACACACATTGCATACACGTGTGCTTAGAATTATAAGGGGGTTAATTTGGGTTAGTATAGAGTATAGTTAAGTATAAGTATAGAGTTAAGTTAAAATTTGATTCTATTTTCATGTTTAAAGTTGATTAAAATTAACTTTTGTTTTAAAAACCACTTGTCTTAGTGAATGTCTATTGCTGCTGGGTTTTGAGGTTCTTTGGGCTCGTAACATTTTATGGGGGCTCATCCAGTCGATTGAACACTTGTTTTGTGGGTTATTATTCAATTGGTTGTTTTTTCAAGCTAATTTAAAGCTTAAGTGTGAAAAACAGCAGCAATGGATGTTAATAAGTTTTTGTCAGAACCATCACTTGCAGAGCTGAAGAGCAAGAGAAAAGAAGAACTGATGGTTATTTCTAAGGCATTAAAACTGACTGAAGTTAAATCTTGGATGAGGAAATTACAAATACAGAGGATTATAGTGAAATATTATATAGGTGAGGGTAAATTTGGTCAGAAGGGCTTAGAAGATTTTCCAGAGGATAGATCTGGTGAGTTCCAATTGGAATTGGAGAAATTGAGGATAGAAGAGGCTAAAAATCAAAGAGAAGTTAAAAGGCAAAGAGAGGAAGCTGGAAAACAGAGGGTGCATGAGTTAGAGTTTGCTGAAAGACAGTATCAATTAAAGGGGGTGAAAATTGATAGGGAGGAAAGGAAGAAAGCTGAAGCTGCAACTCCTGGGGAGGGGTTTTTGCCTAGTAAAGAGGTAAATCTAGTGCCTCCTTTTGATGAAGGAGATATAGATACCTATTTTCAGCTTTTTGAAAAGGTTGCTGAGAGCTCAAAATGGCCAAAAGAGAAGTGGACTTTAATGTTTCAAAGTGTATTGAAGGGAAAAGCACAAATTGCATACTTTAGCCTGACTGCACAGGAAGTGGCAAATTACGATACTGTTAAAAAAGCTGTTTTGAAAGCTTATGAGTTGGTTCCAGAAACGTATAGACAAAAATTTAGGAGTTTGATAAAAACATGGAATCAATCTTATATTGATTTTGCTTTGAAGGAATTTGTTTGGTTTGACCATTGGTGCGCCTCCAAAGGAATAATTAATGATTTTGATGGATTGAGAGAATTGATGTTAATTGAGGAAATTAAAAGGTGTGTCCCGAAGGAGATTAAATTATACCTGGATGAGAAAGACGTGGCTACGTGGCAAGATGCAGCTAGATTGGCAGATCAATTTGCATTAATTCATAAAAATACATCTCAAAATGGGAGACATTTTCAAAAAGTTAACGTGGAGTAGAGTAATAAGCCTGTTCAGGGGATTAATATGGAGCAGGATAGTAAGCCTGAAATTAAGTCTGGAGAGAAGCTTGCAAAGGACAGAACTTCTGGATTTGTATGTCATTTTTGTAAAAAACCTGGCCATGTTATTGCAAATTATCTAGTATTGAAACACAAAAAAGATTTTACTTGAAGCATGTATTCAAACAGTTGAATTTAGGCAGAGCAGAGATTCTAAATCTGATAAGGGTGTCATGGATGTTCTCAAACCTTTTGTTTCAGATGGTTTTGTTTCAGTAAAGGAGGGAGAATCACAGGTTCCAGTTAAAATTCTCCAGGATACTGGTTCAGTACAATCATTGTTAGTCACAAGGAGTTTTATCTCTTGATCAAACAACTGACACAGGTGAGACAACTTTGATTAAAGGTGTTGGAGGTGAGGTGGAGTCGATATCTCTTCACAAAATCGAGTTTAATTCAGAGTTAGTTAAAGGAACTGTTGTGGTAGGAGTAACTTCAAAGTTACCCATGCGAGGGGTGGGTCCTCAATTTTATTAGGGAATGATTTGCCAGAAGATAAAGTTGGGTCAGTTTTGAGATTAACAAGCAGGCCAAGGAAAGATGAGGTGGAAGAGAATTGTGAGATATATCCTGCATGTGCAGTAACAAGGTCTATATCTAAGAAATTATTGAGAGATGAAGAAGATCCAGTTGACAGAGATTTGCCAGGTGCTTCTGAAATGGTTTTGAAAGAGAAGGGTCATTATGAGAGCAAGGATTTTACTTTGTCAAGGAAAGAGTTAATTCTGCAGCAGAAAGCAGATACAAGTCTTTTTGACTTAGCAGACAAAGCAGTAACTGAAAACGAGATTGGAGAAATGACTTGTGGTTATTTTTTAAAAGGTGATTTGTTAATGAGGAAATGGAGACTTCTTGATATTCCTGCTAATGAAGAGTGGGGGCGATTTATCAAGTGGTTGTTCCTAAAAATTATTGGAATGAAATTTTAAATTGAGCCCACAGTACGCCTTTAGGTGGTCATCTTGGTGTAAAGAAAACCATGAATAAGATTTTGAAACAATTTTACTGGCCTGGTTTGAGGAAGGATATTGTAAATTGGTGCAGGACATGTCATTTTTGTCAGGTTGTGGGGAAGCCTAACCAGGGTCCTCTAGTGGGTCCATTACAACCTATTCCTGTTGTTGGGGAACCTTTCACTCGGGTTTTTGTGGATTGTGTAGGTCCCTTGCCGAAAAGTAAGTCTGGAAATCAGTACTTGTTAACAATTATGTGTACAGCATCAAGATTTCCAGAAGCTATACCATTAAGAAATATTAAAGTCAAAATGGTGATAAAGGCTCTGGAAAGATTTTTCACAGTGTTTGGATTACCTAAAGAGATTCAGAGTGATCAGGGATCTAATTTTATGTCTGGGCTGTTTCAACAATTAATTTATGAGTTGGGAATAAAACAAATCACTTCATCTGTGTGTCATCCTGAAACTCAGGGAGCTTTGGAAAGATTTCATTCTACTCTTAAAAATATGATGAGGATTTATTGTCCGGAGAATGGAAAGGATTGGGATGAAGGTATTCATTTATTGTTGTTTGCAGTAAGAAAGGGTGTGCATGAGTCATTAGGTTTCAGCCCTTTTGAAATTGTGTTTGGACATTAGGTTAGAGGACCTTTAATGTTGATAAAAGAACAGTGGGTTAATGAGGAGATGCAGTTGGACTTGCTGGATTATGTTTCTATATTTAAGGATAGGGTACAAAAAATGTGGACTTTAGCTCAAGAGAAATGGCTCAGGGTAAAATGAAGTGTCTATTTGATAGGAAAGTTCAAGTGAGGAATTTTAAGGTAGGAAGTAAAGTTTTGATTTTGCTTCCAACACATGACAATCTTTTGAAAGCTAGATTTTCTGGTCCATACACAGTTAAGTCAAAATTGAATGATGTTAACTATGTTGTTAACACTCCAGATAGAAGGAATAAAACTGAGGTTTGTCACATAAATATATTGAAACCTTATTATGAGGATAATGGTAGTGGAGAACAATCTGTATCAGAAGTGTTGGCTGTTGACAGAGTGGAAGAAGTGGTTGATCATGAGATTTTGGAATCAAAATCTTGTGAGGGTAACCTTAAAGAAACTATGGTTCCTGTGCGCCTGTCTAACTTGGAAAATTTGGAGAAAAAGTGAGTTCATCTTAAGTCACAGGAACAGATGCTGTTGAAAGAATTAATTTTAAAGTACACAAATCTGTTTCCTGACATTCCAAAAAGGACATCAGTGATTTATCATGATGTGGATGTCGGAGAAGCAAGTCCCATGAAACAACACCCATACAGAATAAACATTCAGAAAAGTAAAATCATGGATCAAGAGGTGGAATATATGTTGAGAATTGATATTATTAGACCTTCAAACTCAGAATGGAGTTCTTCTTGTATTTTGCTACCGAAACCAGATGGAACTGTTAGGTTTTATATAGATAACAGGAAGTTAATTCAGTAACTAAAACAGATGCTTATCCTATTCCAAGAATAGATAATTGTATTGTTAAGATTGGAAAAGCTAAATTTCTTAATAAGTTGGATTTGATGAAGGGTTACTGGTGTGTGCCTTTAACTGAGAGAGGAAGGAATATTTCAGCTTTTGTTACTCCATCCGGCTTATATGAGTACAATGTGTTACCTTTTGGCATGAAAAATGCCCCTGCAACATTTCCAAGGGTTAACATATCCAGATGCTTATATTGATGACTTGGTCACAAAAAGTTACACATGGGAAGAACATTTGAATGAATTGGACAAATTGTTTGCAGGATTATCCAAACCAAACTTAACTGTTAACTTAGCAAAGAGTGAATTTCCAAATGCCACTGTGACATACTTGGGTCATGTAGTTGGTCATGGCAAAGTTGCACCTATTCAAGCAAAAGTGAATGCAATTTCTGAGTTTCCTATTTCTAATGCCAAGAAAGCAGTGAGAAGTTTTTTTCAGAATGGCAGGATATTATAGGAAGTTTAGCAGAAATTTTGCTGAGGTTTTTCTTCCTTTAACCAACCTTTTGAAGAAAGAGGAGAAATTTGTGTGGAAATTTAAAGGATATGCTATGTCATTAACTTGTGTTAAAATTTCCTGATTTTGATAAACCTTTTTTTGTAGCAGTGGACGCAAATGAAGGAGCAGCAGGTGCAGTTTTATTGCAAAAACATTAATGAAATTGACCATCCAGTTGCCTACTTTTCAAAGAAATTCAATGTTTATCAAAGAAACTATTCCACTATTGAAAAAGAACTATTGTCTATTGTATTATCTCTGCAGAATTTTGATGTGTATCTCAGTACATCTCAAGGTGTACCACGGATTGTGGTATTTACTGACCACAATCCTCTGATATTTTTGAATAAAACGAAGAGCCAAAAGATTGTTAAACTAGAGTTTGATATTACAAGAATATAATCTGCAAATTATTCATATCAGAGGCTCAAATAATATTATTGTGGATTGTTTGTCAAGATGTTAAAATTGATCATGTATAATCAATATTGTTATAACATGTATATATTGTGAATTGTTATATTTTTAGTGATTATAAAGACAGTTTAGTTATTACTGAATTTTAATTCAGAGTTAAAATTCCTTTAAAGAAAGGGAGGTGTAATGATTATAATATTTTGGGGAATTTGTAAGATTTAGAGTAGGTTACATACATACACACATTTTTAAAACAGATCTTATTTGAAAGACTGAAGAATTCACATTGCAGGATCTCTGTTATTTCACCAGTAGGAGCTAATGGTTCATAAAATGCTTGATCATTGTCTTGCTGGAGTCAGGCTGTCTATAATCCTTTCTGCAAAGTGCTCACAGAAAGGTCACTCCTGGGTTTTGTTTATACTTAAGATAACAACTTGAGCAGAAGGAAGAATTCCTGTTGTTTTCTGGAGAAGGTGGGGTTTTGCAAGTCACATGCTTTTTACTGGAGTTTCATTTGGAGAGGGAGAGAAAGAGAGAGGCAACAAGCTCTCTCAGTCAGTGTGTGTGGGACACTGAACAGAGCAACCCAGGAAGAACTGATGAAAAGTTCCAAAGCTGTGGATGGCTAGAAGTGCTATCTGACTGGTGTTTCTCTTGGAATAAGAGGAGCAGAGTGGAGCTCTGTGCTGGCCTAGAGGAAGAGGTTACCATTTTGAAAACCCTGCTGGGTCAAGTTTCATCAGCGAGACCTTGAGGTGACTAATAGTGGTACCTCAGTTGTGGAATCTCTCTGCAAACCTTCCTGAGCAGTAACCATTTACCTTTCAAGCACCAAAGCCTGGTGAACTTTATACATGTTAAATTTTGTGCACTGTATAA
Source organism: Narcine bancroftii (assembly GCF_036971445.1). Lineage (NCBI taxonomy): Eukaryota > Metazoa > Chordata > Chondrichthyes > Torpediniformes > Narcinidae > Narcine > Narcine bancroftii. Next base: position 176,708,511 of record NC_091471.1, on the reverse strand, counting down.
GAATTGCCTGCATCCAGAGAAATTGGAAGGAGGAGAAGTGAGATTGAACTGTGAACCAAAGAACTTTTCTTGAATTTACACACAAAGTGGGTTAATTTGGGTTAGTATAGAATATAGTTAAGTATAAGTATAGAGTTGTTAAAATTTGATTCTATTTTCATGTTTAAAGTTGATTAAAAATAACTTTTGTTTTAAAAACCACTTGTCTTGGTGAATGTCTATTACTGCTGGGTTTTGGGGTCCTTTGGGGTCATAACACTTTTAACAAAATATAGCCGCTGGCATGCCATCTTCATAATGGCCCCAGGAGAGGCCTTCAGAAAAGTTGACACTAGGAATATAAGGTTCTTTACCATTTCTACTGCTAACCTCAGGATGAGGACTGAAATCAGTTCCTTTGTGAAAGGTTGTTGTTGTGACACCACTCAACCAGCTGGTCTATCTCTCTTCTCTACACTTCTTCATTGGCAACTGTGGTGTAACTTGCATATTTGTAGATGACATTTGATTTGTGCCCAGCCACATAGTCATGGGTGTAGAGAGAGTAAAGCAATGGGCTAAGCACATATCCTTGAGGTTCTCCTGTTTTGATTGACAATGAGGAGGAGACGTTGTCACTGATCTGCACTGACCGGTCTTCTGGTGAGGAAGTCAAGGATCCAGTTGCAGAGGGAAGTGCAGATGCCCAGGTTTTGAAGCTTGCTGACCAGTACTGAGGGAATAATGTGTTGAAAACTGAGCTATAATCGACGAAAAGTAGTTTGATGTAGATTTTGCTGTTATCCAGGGCGGAGTGGACAGCCAATGAGATTGTATCTGCAGTGGAACGATAGTGGTAAATTGTAGTGGGTCTAGGCCTTTGGTTAGGTACGAGTTAATTCTGGCTGTGTACTTTGTGAGTACACAAAGATGTTCGTTCTAGATTAGTGCATTTATTTTATGGAGAACTTCATGGGGAAAGGATTAAAAGCATTAAGATTCAATGGTGGATTACTAAGTAGCAGATGGAATGTCATAGCCGTACTGGGTCTGTTGGTAGACCACATCTCAAAAATGCTTCTTGATAGTAAGGCAATGAAGTCATCTAATCAATCTGGAAACCTCTGATGCTCCTCTTAGCCTTCCTCCTTTCCTTCCTCTTCACTCTGCCCCTTCTTCAGCTTGACCCACTCGTGGAGGCAGCTGGTGTCTCATCAGCAGTAGACTGTGGAGCAAGCAGTGAACCACCATAAACCCTTCACTTTCTTAGCTGAGTATAACAAGGCCCTGCAGTCCCATGAGAGCCAGGGCCTCGGTAGTCTTTGCAATGACGCATGAATGCTCAGCTGCTGCTGGATGTTGTCTCTCTTGGCCACTGTTAATTTTGTTTAAAGTGCAGAATTACACAAATATCAAAAGTGCTTGTTGTCAAAGCTGTAATTATGTGTGTGTTTGGCATATGAATGGAAATGTGAAAGACAATGACATGTTTAATGCTGTGTGAATAATATGGAAGCAGAAATTCTTTATTCATGATTTATTCATCTCACCAAATGATGCTTTATTATCTGCTTCTCTGAATTCTAATTTACCCAGAACAATCCAACGCTTATCTCATCTTCTTCACTATCTTCACCACAATATTGGCATTGCTTCATGGAAAGATATAAAGGGACAATATATCGTTCTTCCTGGGACTCAGAATAAGTAAAAATGATTGAGCTGAATAAATTAGAAGGAACAGCAATGCTGGGATTGATCAAGATAATGAAAAGTAAAGATGCTAATGTGTGACAAAATATGGGAACAGTAGGTTATCCTGTTTGCATTGAATGGACGTGAAGACTATGATCCTCAAACAGTATGTGCAATGTTCTGCATTTATGATGCAGTTAAACCATGGAACAGAGAAGACCATCATGCTTGCTAAAAAAAAACCCAGAAGTTAAACAAGAAAGTCTGCAGATGCTGGGGTCAAGTGCAGAATACAAATCAGTGCAAACACTTTTCCCTTTCTGTCTACATCTCGGGAGACAATCTACAGACATCTTCTATAAAGCTATCAGCTCCCACAGTTATTTTACCTTCACTACACCTTTTTCCACCCTCTCTCCTGTAAGGATTCTATTCCATTCTTTGTCTCTCCAGCTTTTTCATGTATTGTGGTGGAAACAGCAGAAGGAAAGCAGATGGAATGGTTTATCTCATTGTAAGACATAATTCTCTTCAGTTAATAGCAATTGAAGAATGAAAAAATATCAAAACAAGTCAGATGGATGAGATCAAAAAAGCTCGATGTCTGCTTCTTTGGTAGCATTGACAGAGAAAACATCAGTCACCTGCAGAGAACCCATCCATCAGATCACCAGGATCTGGCACAGGGACGTGGCACCCATTTGATGGATTAGGCTGGAAGGTAAACTGGTCAAATGAGGCATAAGCAGGAAGTGAGTCAACAAGAGCAGAAGTAGTCAGACTGAGCTACAATTGTACTACATTGTTGTTTATATCGTTGACCAGACTTGATGCTGTGGAAAGAGAGGAATGTCTGATGTGGAAAATTTTTGGTCTGTAAGATTTTATATCAGAGGGCGTAGCTAGTGGACAGAAAGTAAAATTCAGAAATGGGCAACAAGGATAACACTTTTCTGTGAAGGTGCTGAGTACAATTTTGAAGTATTTAACTGAGGAATGGAAGTAATATGTGTGATTGAGAATGGGAAGATGTGAAGAAAGAAGCTGTTTTTTTGTGGATGGGATAAATTTGAGAGAGAGGATTGTTTGAAGCAAGAGGAGAAACAAGATATTTAATTAGTAAAGGGTTGTGGGTAACTTTGAAACTATAAAGGGATACAGAGAGAGATGCCATTGAAATTAGATAAAACAAAAGCTTTTTGAACTTGATTCTTAAGGAGAGGCTGAGATTCAAGAAGTTTAGTATTCTTCAAGATATTAAAGATAGAGGTGGGCCATAACTACCAGTGGATAAATAAAAATCCTCACCAAAATCTAATCAAGTAAACACAGTGAAAAGCTGGAAGTAATGAAGAAAACTGCTAGAATTAAGCATGGTCAGTGTGTTGCTCAGAAAAAGAATGCAAGTGCCTCTGTCATCTCTTTCTGATTGAAGTAAATACGCCATGGTTAATTAATATAACTAAATTCCCTTCAACTCCAACTTGAATGTGTGATGTCATTCAGTTAGTACTCAAAGTCTTTGTCAGAATCTTTATGGTGCTTAAACAGCAAAGGATCAAGGCGTATTGGGAAAGAGGGGAGTAAGTAATACCGTGGCCAAGACTGGATCAGCCATAATCTTAGTGAATAGTGGAGCACGCTTGATAAGTTATTTGGCCAACTCCTACTCCTGTTTTGTATGTTCTTATGTGAATCATGTTCTCTCTGTAGGTTGTCTCCACAGACACAAGCCATGGCCCAATGACCATGCCTTCCATAAGTCACAAAGGTGTTTCTCAGCCCCGTGATTCAAGGTTACACAGTGAATTGGAACATTCAAGTTTCAAGACTCCTATGCAAACTACAGAAAAGGGGAAGGAACAACTGTCTCTCTCAAAATTTGCTGAGCAACTTTACTGCCACTCTGAGAATTGCTGTGAGACCCCATACATCCAAGCACACAATGATAGAAGTGCTTTAAAAAGCACTATGAGCTCTGGAGAAGGTGACATACTTCTGGAAATGTCAACGAGTAACAATCTGTCAGATGGATTTGCATTAAGTGTGAAAGGGTGCAGCAAGAAGAGTCCATCTGGGGGATGGAGACCATCAAAGATGGCACAAGGTAATGAATTCATTCTCATCTGCAGATATTTATTATTTCCCTTGTTTAATTGAATATGTTCATTTTTTTAAAAAAAATTTTGTGTGAGATCTTCTTCCAGAAATTCTCAGAGTAATGTAAGGGGTGGAAGCTCTTTCCTTCTCTTATTAAATCTCTGCTGGTTTGGAATTTTCACTTTTACTGTTTCAATGGAACCCAGATGAGGATGAATCACAATGATTCTTGTTGGTGTGTATGAGTTTCACCTGGGTGTAAGGTGCAGACCCTGGAGCCAGTTTGGAACTTTCAAATAAATATTTATCATTTTTAAAATCTTGGATCAGCCCCTTTCCACAGTGGATGATATGTGTTTGAGCTGCTTGTGCCCACCCTCACTGAACTATGCCGTTACAGTTGAGCATTGGAGAAGTATTTAGAAGGATATGATTATTCTCTGGACCAGTGCAGTTTGTGCCCTCCTACTTATCCAGCAAACTCTGCCTTTAGCTCTAGGTCCCAGTCGAGCTGAATCAAATCTATGGGTTTTACAATCAGATAGTGCAATACAATTAACCAAGCTAAGAATACACTAAAATGTGGCTCATCAGAGCAAATGAGCATGCCAATTTTTCCCACTGTTCCTCTGACAGCTGACTCTGGAACAGACTATTTGCTTTCGAGGACTTCTCTTTCATTCACAGACTTTGCACTGATGCCTCTTTCCTTCAGAACTTCCTGCTCCAGTTAACTCAGTGCGAGTTAGTGACACAGTTGGACAGACTGGCCTGGTGATCAACTGGGAGAAGCCTTCCATGGATGAAACAGGATGCAGCAATGGAACATTTGTTCAAGGTTACAGGGTACGTCAGATTCAAAGATACACAAATTATTTTGATTCTACTTGGAACTTTAAAAATAATCAGAATCAGAATCTAGTTTATTTTCATTTACATGTGTCATGAAATTGTTGTTTTGTGTTACCAGTATTCTGCATTACAGGTGCAAAATTGGGATAAATTACTGTTCCATAAATAGAATATTTAAAAATAAATAATTAGTGCAAAAAAGTGTATTGGTTTTTTGTCTGTTTAGACATTTGATGGCAGAGGGGAAGAAGGTATTTTTTTTGTAGCATTGAATGTGTCTCTTCAGGCTCCTGTACCACTTTCCTGATGGTAACAGTGAGGAAAAGGCATAGACTAGGTGGCAAGAGTCATTGATGATAGAGGCTGCTTTCTTGAGGCACTGCCTCTTAAAGATGTCCTTAATTTTGTGAAGACTAATGCACATGTTGGTGCTGGCCGAGTTTACAACCTTCTGTAGCATTTTCCTATCCTGTGCATTGGCACCTCCATTCCAGATAGTGATGCAACTAGTCAGAATGCTCTCCAAGGTACGCCTGCAGAAATTTATATTTACATACCAAATCTCCTCAAACTCCTTACGAATTATAACTAGTGGTGAGCCTTCTTCATGGTTGCATCGGCATCATGGCCCCAGGATGGATCTTCAGAATTGGACGTTCTTTGCCCTCTCTATTGTTGGCCTCTTGTTGAGGACTGGTTTGTGTACTCCCGAGTTTCCCTCTCTGAAGTTCACAATTAATTCTTTGTTTTCCAAACAATGGGTGCAAGGTTGATGTTGTGATATCAATCAAGTAGCTAATCTATTTCACTCCTGTACCTTTTCCATTTGCTGTCTGTGATTCTGCTGACAACCATGGTGTCAATTTGTGGATGGCATTTGAATTATGGCCTTGCCATACAGTCATGAGTATAGTGAGAATAGAGATATTGAGGTTTGGGTTGGGGAAAGGCAAGAAGCATATGCCACGAGTAGGCACCTGGGATTAAATGAATCTCTTGAAGGGTATAAGGGATCTGGGAGCACATTTAAGAAGAAAATCAGGAGGGCAAAAAGAGGACAAGGGATATTCTTGGCGGGTTAGGTAAAGAAGAATCTTTGGAGATTCAATAAGTACAGTATATTAAGAGCAAAAGGGTAACAAGGGAGAGAATAGGTCCTCTTAAGGATTATTGTGGGACAACAGGAGATGGGCTAGGTCTTGAATACTTCTCATCTGCTTTGACTACCAAGAAGGTTATGAAACCTAAGGAGTTAATAGATTAGTGATGTCCTGAAACATACCGACATTATGAAAAATGAGACTTTGGTGGTCTTGAGGTGTATAAAGATGGATAAATCCCCCAGGGCTCACTAAGTATATCCTAACACATCGAGCAAAGTAAGAGGTGAAATTGTTGGGGCCTGGCAGAGTTTTTTGTATTTTCTTTAACCACAGCTGAGAAGTCAGGAGGATGGCTAATTATGTTCCTTCATTTAAATAGGGCTGCAAGAACAAGCCAGGGAACCAAGGGCTGGTGAGCCTAATGTCAGTGGCGGGAAAGTTGATAGCAGGCATTCTCAGAGGCAGGCTTTACCTGCATTTGGAAAGGCAGGCATTAATTGGGAATAGTCGGGATGGCTTCTTGTGTAAGAAATCGTGTCTCATGAAGATGATTGAACTTTTTGAAGAAGTAACCAAGTGGATTAATGTGAGTAGGGCACACAATGTTGTCTACATGAATTTTAGTGATGCTGTAATGAGGTCCAGGTGGTAGGCAGGTCTGGAATGTTAGAATGTGTGTCAGTGAGGCTTCATGTTTAATCTGTTCTGCAATCCTCGGTGTGCTAAAACTGAGATTAATTAGTTAGTCTGCTCACATGACCTTTTCTTCCCCAGGAATTTGAGGCTGTGTGATGCCTCTTCTAACATTCCTTAACTGTTGAAAAATTAAGACTAGACTTATTCACCTTTCAACCTTAATGGTATCCTGCATAGTAGATTTCAGTTAATCGCCAAAGATTTTCAATCTTGAAAATATTTCCTTCAAACTGTGATGTTTATTTTACTTGGCAGATATTCATTGATGGAGAGTTTCACATGTCAGTAACGGGATCAATTTGCACCAAGGTGAGGAGATATTTTATCCACCCACACGACTCACTGTTATGTCTTAACAAAAAGACTGTTTTTGCTTCCCAAATTAAAAACTTAATGTCTGAGAGTGCTCCCAAATATATTTTAAACATTCCATCAAGGAATATTATTCTTGTCATAAAGATTTCTGAAATCCCAGAAATATCATCAAAAATATTGGAAATTGCTTTATTTAAATACATGATTGAATAATTATGCTTCTATTTAGTTGGGTGTTAAGCATTAAATATCTATTTAGAAATACCTTTAAAGGCATGAAATACCATTAAAGATTCAAATACTAATTTTTTGAAGACATGGGACCTTTTTATGGACTATTATTGCAAGACTGTTCTAAACCTAGTTGTGCTGTTGGTTTCTGTGTTGTCGTCACTCGATACCTACATGCGAGGTTTTTGTTCTTTGCTAACTTTGTCAAATGGAAGGGGTTTTGATTAAAGGGTGTTTTTCTCCCTTTTTTTCATTGATTACTATATTTTAAATATAACTGTACAGTTTATGGGTTTTGCTAAATTTAAACTTATTATGTCCTTTTTTTTATTATGGCTGTGTTTTGGAATCCATTTGTATGATATTGCTTACAAGTTTTTTTTAAATCTTCATTTTTCCGTGGCACATTACACAATTTTACTGTTCAAATTTACTGTTATTGAAATTAATAAAACGAAAAAGAAAGATATACCTTTTTGAGAGAATCACACAAAAGGTTATATTTTATAATTGTTCGTGGACAATTGACATTCAAAAGGTATCTGAAGACATTGTTTAATGGGTTTATTGTATTGTATATGTTGAACGTTTAATGGGTTGGGAGGGGGGTATGAAGGAGGGAGGGAAGGGAGGGGGGAAAATGACACTGTGTATATTCAAGAGGGAAATGTTTGTGAGTACTTTTGGTTGTATGGTTCATCGTGTGAAAAATAAAAAATTATAAAAAAAAGAAAAGATTCTAAACATTAGTGGTTATCAAGCTTACAAACCATCCACATTGAATAATCCAGCAATTTTACATTCAGTGGTTATGTGCTGAGAAGCCTTTACCCAATCTCACCACATAAAATTCAATCTGCCTGATGGAGTAATGTGAAATCCAATGGTCCAACCATGTCTGCATTTTATCAGTGCTATTCTGGTTGATATCCTCTCATCATTCTTATTAGTTGCTCTTCATTGATCTCTTCGCTACATTCTTCATTGAATTAAAGTCCAGACTAATTGCATCATCTGTTATCTAGACTTGCTCTCCCAAGAAATTGTTGATTTTAGCCATTTGTTTTTTGTTTTCTGGGATGGTCAGTTATCGTCTCCCATTGCTTTCTACTCAAGTTTCCATTTTTATTGTCACACATGATTTACATTAACTTTTGCCTACCACAAGGCAGACAAAGAGTATTGCCTGGTGCCCCCTTGCAGTACAAAGAGAAGCCAAAGAGAGTCCTTTCAGAGTCGCTGAGTGTCCATGAATTCAAGCCTCCAGCACTCACTCAGCCTCTGCAGCTACACAGATTCCTGTCTATTCATCGGCAACCTGAACTCCAGATCCAAACCTCCAACACACTGAGGAAAACTTCAGCTCCCAAGGCCATTTAGAAGCCCTTCTTGTCCTTAGCACCCTCTTGAAATCTGGCTCCAATATGTGGAATCCCAGATACCTGGATTCTATTATTTGCCAAAGCATAAATATTCCGCTTTACAAAGATGTAGGTTTGAATAAGCCATATGGGATAGAGGGAGATTTCCCAAGTGTTCACATGAATGGTTCATAGCGCCATTTCCTATGAGAATATTGAAGAAACCCCAAGGCAACCTGTGGACATACTTGTAATGTTCTTAATAAGCAAACAAAATTCTTTCCTTGGTATTAATATTTATCAACATAGACTTTAGTAAGACCTTTGACAAGGTCCTGCGTAGGAGTTTAGTGAAGAAGGTTCAGTTGCTTGGTATTCAGGATATGGTAGAAAATCAAATTCGACATAGGCTTTGCAGGAGAAGCCAGAGAGTGGTAGCACGATTGCCTCTCCTGTGAGACCTCGATTAGTGGTGTGCCTGAGGGATTGTTGCTCCATCCATTGTTGTGGTGTCATCCATATTAACAACCTGGATAATGATGTGGTAAATTGGATCAGCATGTTAGTAGTTGACACAAAGATTGGGTGTGAGTTGGACAGCAAGGAAGACTTTCAAACCTTGCAGTGGATCTCCCCTCATTATCTAACACTCCAGAGAAAACAACCCAAGTTTGCCCAACCTCTCCTTATAGTGCACATTGTCTGACCAAGGAAGCATCCGGGTAACTGGAGTTACAAGAAGCTTCAGATGCTGGAATCTGCAGCAACTTGGTTTCTGATGGAGGAGCCCAGGGGGTTGAGCAGCATTAGTGACTTAAAAATAATTGTCAACATTTTGGTTTGGAACCCTTCATCAAGGTCCAAGACTCTTCATCTAGAGTTCCTCTGCCATTTATTTTAGCATCCTGCTAAATTTCTTGCAGCACCTCCACATTCTTAAATGCACATAGTAATGACTTCTCTTAACCCTCGACTGAAAGGGAAGCTCTGCATTAAGTTGCAACTGCCATGTGCTGTTACCATCCTCATTAATTGCCACATTTGGAGAGCTGTTACATTCAACTATTAATCTAAGTTTTATATATATATATATATATATATATATATATATATAAAATAGTTTGATGCATCTTTACAGGCAAACAAAAGGAAACAAATTTTGTGTATTTATCTGCATGATAATAAAGGAATCTTTTTTTAAATTTTATTTATTAGTTTAAAACCACACATTAAAACACATAATTAAAAATAATTCAAAACAATACAAATACATGTGGTATATAAAAAGAGAGAAAAATATGAAAGCCCCCCCCCCATATACCACCCTTTCCCCCTTTATCCCCCTAGAAAGCAAAAAGAGAAAGAACAGGACAAGAGACTCTCAACTTGGGTGCCTATTACTTTAAAGTCTCTTGAAACCTTAAGGAGAGGGGAATGTCAGATCTTGGTTTAAATATTAACACCCATATGGGCTCCACATCTTCTATAATATATAATATTTGTCTCTTAAATTCTAAATAATGTAGTATACAAATCTGAACTTCAGCATGTCATCTTTCTATACCTAATCCGTATCAGACTTCCAAGTAATGGCAATATATTTTCTTGCTATTGCTAAAGCAATTTGAACAAACTTCCTTTAATACATATATTCAATTTTAACTTAGATTAAATATTTTTAATATCACCCAATAAAAATAACATTGGATCCTGTGGGAATTTAATCTCCATTATTCATTTGAATAATTTACCTATTTCTAACCAATAAGGTTTAACTTTGAGACACTGTCAAGTAGAATGCACAAATGCACCAATTTCCTGTCCACATCTAAAACATAATTACATCTATTACTTTACTAGGCAGAGTAAATTGTATAAGGATTCATGTATTTCCTAGAATACCTTTTTCAATTGAATCCAATTCCAATTCCTCAATTGCAAAAGTTTCTTTGGATAAATTAACTTGAAATTATGATTTAAGAGGTTTACAGCTCCCTAATTTTATGAATTATTATAAAATTTCCCAGCTGTGTTTTGTTAATGTAATGTATGAATTAAATAAAATTCCAGCTTGGGTATATATAGAACTTAGTAAAAAAAGGGAACCAAACCCTCAAGATTTTATTTATAAACGGACTTTAAAGTTGTTAACAATGAATAGAGAAACTCCCATATTGAAGCATTTAATTGAGCTTTGGAATAAGGTTGATAAAGAAATTAAAGGAGGTTTATTGTCTGGAAAAAACACCATTGTTTCGGAATAGATTGATTTTGTTTTTTGTGGAAAATAATTTTTAAAAGATTTGGCAGGGTCAGTGAATTAAGAAGATCGAAAATGGTTTTGAAGCAGAGAAATTTATTTATTTTAATAGAATGAAGGAGAAGTTCAAAATACTTAGAAATTTCATGACTTGATAATAACAAAATCTAGTATTTTCATGTGAAAATGATGGTCAAGAGCCATTATTACCAGAGGAGACGGAATTATAATGGCTGTTACGTAATGGAAATATAAAGAAATGTATTTCAATGATGTATAGTTTAATACAATAGAAAGCCCAAACAGTAGGGCTTCATAATTCTAGACAAAGATGGGAAGTATATTTCAATAAACAAATAGATGAAAGGATTGGATTTGGATATATTGAGAAAATATGAAAAGTACAATAAATGTGAGATATAGAATGGTACAATATAATTTTATTCATCAGTTATATTCAACTCCATATAAATATTTTAAAATCGAATCAGACCTTTTCGGATTCATGTTTTAGATAAATAAAGGAATCTTGAGTATTGATATCAGTTAAATTAAGTTGCTTCCTTCATATGTTACAGGTGGAGTTGGAAGGTCTTGATTTAAGTGTGCCATTTCAAGTCAGTGTCCAGACTGTTGGAGATAATGGGCTTGTTTCTCGGAAAGTTAATGCCCAATTTTTGAATTGCTGGCCACATAAAATGTTATCAGCACAGCCCCATCCTACACTGTCCAGTCAGACCAGCAAGAGGTGTAAACTGCCAGAGGTATGAAGTATGCATCTTAAATGCCATACATATATAAACTCCATGAATGAACTTTTATAATATGACATCAGGTTAAAGGTATTCACAGTGCTCTGGACCTCATTTTGAGCTGAGGATGCATTTCCAAGGACCAAAAACAGTAATAGCATCGATGCTAAAAAGAGTCACTGCAATAATATTTTCAACAAAGGTGTGAAAATCCCTGCCTTCCTTTGGTAATCCAGCAGCAAACTATTGCCTATGGCTCAGTGTGTGTGGGAGTTGTCTGTGAGGGTTCAGTGTGTATGTGGGTCTGTCTATGAGGGCTCACTGTGTGCGGGGTCTGTCTGTGGGCTCAGTGTGTGTGGGAGTTGTCTGTGAGGGTTCAGTGTGCATGTGGGTCTGTCTGTGAGGGTTCAGTGTGTGCGGGGTCTGTCTGTGAGGGCTCACTGTGTGGGAGTTGTCTGTGAGGGTTCAGTGTGTGCGGGGTCTGTGAGGGCTCATTGTGTGTGGGGTCTGTCTGTGGGCTCAGTGTGTGTGGGAGTTGTCTGTGAGTGGCTCAGTGTGTATGTGGGTCTGTCTGTGAGGGTTCAGTGTGTGCAGGGTCTGTGTGAGGGCTCACTGTGTGTGGGAGTTGTCTGTGAGGGTTCAGTGTGTGCGGGGTCTGTCTGTGAGGGCTCACTGTGTGGGGTCTGTCTGTGGGCTCAGTGTGTGTGGGAGTTGTCTGTGAGTGGCTCAGTGTGTATGTGGGTCTGTCTGTGAGGGTTCAGTGTGTGCAGGGTCTGTGTGAGGGCTCACTGTGTGTGGGAGTTCTCTGTGAGGGTTCAGTGTGTGCGGGGTCTGTGAGGGCTCACTGTGTGTGGGAGTTGTCTGTGAGGGTTCAGTGTGTGCGGGGTCTGTCTGTGAGGGCTCACTGTGTGTGGGGTCTATCTGCGAAGGGCTCAGTGTGTGGGGTCTATCTGTTAGGGTTCAGTGTGTGGGGGAGTTGTTTGTGAAAGCTCAATGTGTACAGATCTGTCTTGGAGAGCTCAGTGTGTGCAGGAGCTGTCAGTGATGGCTCCTTGTGTGGGGGACTGTCTGCGAGGCCTCAGTGAGTGTGTAAGGCTTGTCTGTGAGGGTTCAATATGTGCATGACTGTCTGTGAGGGCTCATTGTGTGTGGGAGCTGTCTGTGAGGGCTCTGTGTGTGGGGGCTGCCTATGAGGGTTCAGCATGTTGGGGGCTTGTCTGTGAGGGCTCAGTGAGTATGGGGAATATTTGTCAGGGCTCGGTTTGTGCAGGGTCTGTCTGTGGAGGTTTAGTTCGTGCAAGGTCTGTTTATGAGGGCTCAGTGTGCGTGGAGGCTAGTGTTGAGGGAAACAGTTATCACAAAATAAGGAGACAATACAAGCAGGAGGAAGTCACTTGGCCCCTGAAATCTGCCCCACCATTCAATATGATCATTGCTGATCTGCCCCAAGCCTCAACTTCCCTTCTGTGGGACTCGCTGCCTTACTTGCTAGTGATGATATGGACTATTGATGGAGAGAGGCAACACCTTCTCTGTGATGACTGACCAATTAGATAAACTATAATCTGGTTGGTTGGTCAGACTGTCAATGCTCGTGATGCCCACTAGGGTGCAGCCTCTATTTTAGTGCTGAGTAGCATCATCACTCGTGCTGGCTGACCAATACTAACCCCACAGGCACCGTTTTCATGTATGTTTTTTACACAGCTGCTGCATTCCAGGAAATTATTCTCAAATTTCCGGAATGCAGTCTGTGTGAAAAGATCAGAATGGAAATGAGGGAATCATTCCATTCTGAAATTTTACCTCCTAGACCCCTAGTAAATTTTCCAGAAAGCCTGCAGTGTAATGTTAACTGCAGGCACTCTGGGAACAACGGGCTAGTGAATATCACGTATTTGCAAGTTCCATCTCTTGCCGCACTTCCAGTAAGCTGTCTAAACTCACGTAAGGAAACGGAGATTTCGAGTTTTGGTTGTTCGTGTGTGAACGGCTACCCCAGAAGACATTTTTGAACTGAAAAAAACTGTAAATTCTATGTAAAAAGCATAATGAGTGATTCTTTGCTGCATGAGCATCAGCAAGTTTTTACCTCATTCTTGACACTGTAGATGCTACCTGAACAGATGCTCTTTTTAAAAATACGCATTGGTGAGTGTTCAAATTCCAGTATCAAAGGTGCTGGACCAAGATGTGTGGGATTAATAGGTTAACTAGTCACATTGGTGTAATTGGGCAGCGCAGAATGGACCTGATACTAAATTGCCCAAAATAATGACTGAAGTCAGTGTTCTGGAGAACAGTTCTTTAAGAAATGTCAAATGCCACATTGACTCCAAAGGTAGTTGACAAGGCCACAGTAATGCTGCAGTGGCAATATATGTAGAGAAATACATAATGGAAACAGGCCCTTTGCCTAACAAGTCAAGTGTGGACATATTTTTACCCCTTTTCTTGGGAACTTTGGAATAAATTGGGTTTGTGAATCATGGCAACAGAAGAAGTTGAAATTCTGCTTATTTTGCCAGAAACCTTTGCAACTACTGGTTTATACTAAAGTGTTAATTTTGTGGTTATTAAGTGTGACAGTTATGATTAAGCAAGGAATTAAATAAAATAATAAAGGAATGGTTTCAGAGCAGGGAATTAGGATGTGAATATTATGCTAGTTAGTGCTGGCTTGGGCAGAGATTTGCCTCACACCTGAAGGAGACAGCCATCCATTTGTTTTTGGACCACAGTTAGAAATTGGACTGGTAAAGACAAATTCTCACTTTGTATGCACTTGTGGTACACACTAAGTGATGGTGCCCATGTTGTAGTGTTGCACGTGCTTTTTGCAGAAGTCTTGCCCATTGAGAAATTGAGTAAAACACGAAAGTCTACAGATACCGTGATTGAAGTAAAAATACAATGCTGGAGAAACTCAGCAGGTCAAACAGTGTCCTTTATGTAGCAAAGATAAAGATACATAACCACTGTTTAGGGTTTGACTCCTTCATCAAGGTGTGAGCAAAATGTAGACAGGTGCCCAAACAAAATGGTTGGAGGGAGGGGCAGGAGGAAGAGTACAGTCCCACAGGTAATAAATGTATAAAGGAGGGAGGGCACACCAGCTAACAGTGGGAGGAGAGATGGCTTTCTGAATGGAGAGGGAAGGAGGTGGAGAGCTGGAGGAAAGAAGGCAAAGGGAGGGGAGGGAGAACGGAGGGTAGGCTAGCAGAAACCAGAGAAGTCAATGTTAATGCCATCCATTTGGAGGGTGCCCAGACAGAATTTTACCTGTAGCTCCTCTAATTTATAGGTGGCCTTCGTTTGGCAGAGCACGAGGACTTGGTCAGACATGTCAGTGCAGGAGTAGGGCACAGAATTAAAATGGTTGGTCACTGGACGATCCCTGTTATTGATGCAGACAGAGGGAATGTGCTCAGTGAAACCATCTTCCAGTCTGCATCCAGTCTCTCTGATGTAGCCACAATGGGAGCATTGAAGGCAGTAGATGACTCCCGCAGATTCACAAGTTAAGGGTTGCTTCATTTGAAAGGACTGTTTGGGGCCCCAAATGGTGGTGATGGCGGAAGTGTGGGCACAGGTTATCTGGGTACTTCCTGTTGCAATTCACCTTGACTGATGTCACTTCCAACTTCTCTCATGCACAAGAGATTGGGATCATATTTTGGGGCTGCCTGGTGTGTCCTGCTATGTTTCACTTGCAACATCAACTGAGCATGAATAAGTTTGCTGTTGATCCTTCTGATGTTATTCTTTTTCTGTGTATTGGTTGAGATACAACGGAATATCTTGGTCGGCTAATTCATCGAAAACAGACTTGCTGTGAACCTGGGTAAAGGCAGCAGATTTCTTCTAGACCATTGGTGAACCTGATGAATTTTTTGACAACCCAGTAGATTTGTCATACAGCATCACTGAAACCAGTTTGACTTAATGGGAAATATGTAACAAATGTAGCAATAGAACATATTGGTATTCTTGCCTCAGCCCAAGATCCGACTATCTAACCTATATTCTTATTTCAGTACTACTTTAATGGGATTTGAACTCATGACTGGTTAATTAATCAAGTCCTTTAGATTACTAGACTGGTAATTTAGCAATACTACTACCTCTCTACCCATGCGTTTTGAGAGGGTGGAAATTGCTTTACAAATGTATTTTCCTTTGTGTTCTACACAGATTAACATATTTACGTCTGTTCAGCGCCATCATTTATTGTCCTCAATGTTTCACTTCTGTTATGTATTCTTCTGTCACTGGTGCCTTTTCCCACTTTTGCATCCTCTCTGTAACTGGATCCCACACTTCCTAACAGAAAGACCAGAGTCTTGTCCAGGTCGGTATCAGAATATCGAGCGCCGTCACACAGAGCACTGGCCTACTTGAGGGCTGGGTACTCAGACCGCTACTGTTCACACGACCGACCCATGACTGCATCGCCAGATCCAGCTTCAACAATGTCATCAAATTTGCAGATGTCACAACAGTTGTTGGCCTCATCAGCAACAGCGATGAGTCGCACTAAGATAAGAGGTGCAACTGCGAATATTTATTTATCTATGCAGTACAACTCCGATTATCCAAAGTTGGATTCTTCAAAATCCCCAGTTTTCTAATTTATTTTTTTTAATTTTGAGTAAACGAGATTATCTGAAATACTCATTTATCTGATTTTTTTTTGAACCAAACTGACCACGAATGCCGGGCTCCCAGCGGTGACAGCATGCCAGGAGATGATTGTGGACTTCAGGAGGGTCAGGAACGACCACCCTCCTCTACACACCAACAACTCTGTAGTGGAGAGAGAGGAGAGCACCAAGTTCCTTGGAGTTCACTTAACTAGTGACCTATTGTGAACACTCAACATCTCCTCACTTGTCAGGAAGGCGCAACAGCGACTGCATTTCCTGAGAAGACTTAAGCGGGCAAGGCTACTGGTTATCATTATGTCAACCTTCTCTAGGAGCTCTATTGAAAGTGTCCTGGCCAGCTGCATCACAATGTGCTACGGTGGCTACAGAGAAATGGATCAGAGGTCAATTCACAGAACCATAAGTGTGGCAGAGAGGATCACTAGAGTCTCCCTCTCCCTCCCCCCACCATCAACATGATCTACTGTGATCGTTTTCTGAAGAGGGCACGCAAAATCATTAAGGACCCCTTTCACCCTGCACACAGCATCTTTCAGCTGATCCCACCAGATAAGAGATACAGAAGTATCAGACCCAGCACCACAAGGTTGAAGAACAGTTTCTTCCCACAAGCAGTGAGAATGCTGAACGAAGACAGGAACTGCTCACACTAACCATCTGAGAGTCTCATATACACAAAACAATATCTATTTATTTATTTGTATAGATGAAGTTCTTGTCCTATATATGTCTTGTTTGTCTGTATATGTGTTATGTCTGGTTGTGTGTCTGTATGTTTTGCACCAAGGACCAGTGAGCACTGTTTTGTCAGGTTGTACTTGTACAATTAGATGACAATAAACTTCTTCTGCATTGTGGTCTCATTCCAAATTTGTCTGGCCTTGGATATCTTCTTGATAAGGTTCCCCATGTGAGGCTCATTCATAAAGTAAGGAGGCTTCAAATCCAAGGAGGGCTTGTTCTGTGGATAAAGAATTGGGTTGCCAAGAGAAGGTAGAGCGTGGTTGTAGATTGTTCTTGTTCTGCATGGAGGTTATTGCCCAGTGGTGTTCCACAGGGATCTGTCTGGAACCCTCCTCTTTGTGATTTTTATAAATGAGCTGGATAAGCAAGTGAAAGGGTGGGGGAGTAAGTTTTTAGATGACATGAAAGTGGATGGTGTTGTGGATAGTTGGAGGGTTGTCATATGTTACAAAGGGGCATTGATAATTTGCAGAGCTAGCCTGAGTAGTGGCAGATGTTGTTTAACCCAGAAAAGTATGGTGGTTCATTTCAGTCGGTCAAATTTGACAGCACAGTAGTGTGGTACAGTAGCTGCAGAGAAATGGATCAGTGATCAATCCCCAGGACCATAAGAGTGGCAAGGAGGATCACAGGAGTCTCCTTCCACCTCCCCACCCCACCGCCACCAAGACATGATTTTGCAGCATCGTTGACTGAAGAGGGCGTGCAAAATCATTGAGGACCCCCTTCCACCCCACACGCAGCATCTTTCTGCTGTTCCCATTGGGAAAGAGATACAGGAATATTAGAGCAAGCGTTACCAGGCTGAGAAAGAACTTCTTCCCACAGGCAGAGAGAATGCTGTACAACCAAAGGAACATCCAAGACTCTCATATTTATGAAGCAATATTTATTTATTTATATTAATGCTTGTATATGTATGCTTGTCTGTAATTAAGTTGTGACTGGTTGTGTGCCTGCATGTTTTGCACTGAGGACTGGTGAATGGTGTGTCGTTGGGTTGTACTTCAAGACAAGTTTAACATCTGATTGTACATGTACACCCCAACGACACAGTGTTCTCCAGTCCTTGGTGCAAAACATGCAGATATACAACCAGATACAACACACATACAGACAAATAATATATATGCAGTAATATATATGCAGGACAAATATTTTAAGCTATATAAATAAATAAATAAATAGATAGATTGTGTTTTGTGTAACTTAGAGTCTCAGATGGTTAGTGTGAGCAGTTCCTTTGGTCATTCAGCATTCTCACTGCCCGTGGGAAGAAGCTGTTCCTCAGCCTAGTGGTGCTAGCTCTGATACACCTGTATCTCTTCCCCGATGGGAGTAGATGAAAGATGCTGTATGCCTGGTGGAAGGGGTCCTCATTGATTTTGTGCACCATCTTCAGACAATGACCCCAGTAGATCACATCGGTGGGAGGAAGGAGACTCCAATGATCCTCTCTGCCACTCATATGGTCCTGAGAATTGACCTCCGATCCATTTCTCTGCAGCCACTGTACCACACCGTGATGCAACCGGCTAGGACATTCTCTATAGAGCTCTTTCAGAAGGTTGACATAATGATAGCCAGTAGCCATGCCTGATTCAATCATCTCAGGAAGTCCAGTTGCTGTTTTGCCTTCCTGACAAGTGAGAAGATGTTGAATGTCTATGATAGGTCACTGGTTAAGTAAACTCCAGGGAACTTGGTGCTCTCCACTCTCTTTACTACAGATTTGTTGAAATGTAGTGGAGGGTAGTCCTTCCTGGTCCTCCTGAAGTCCACGATCATCTCCTTTGTCTTGTCCATGTTGAGTCTCAGGTTGTTACTCTCCACTATTTAATGAGATTTTCCTCCTCCTCTCTGTAATGCGACTCATCATTGTTGCTGATGAGGCTAACTACTGTTGTGTCATCTACAAACTAGATGACACTGTTGGAGCTGGATCTGGTGATGCAGTCATGGATCAGTAGCGTGAACAGGAGTGGGCTGAGCACACAGCCCTAAGGTGTGCCAGTGCTCTGCATGATGCTCCTTGATATTCTGTTACTGACCTGGACATACTATGGTCTTTCTGTTAGGAAGTCCAGAATCCAATTACAGAGAGGGGTGTTGAGTCTCAGCAAGGATAGCTTATGCACCAGCCTCTGGGGAATGATCGTATTAAATATTGAGCTGAAGTCAATGAATAGCAGTCTGGCAAATGAGGTGTCGTTCTCCGGGTGGGCCAGGAGAGTGGAGGAGTGACTTGAGCAATCAGATGATAATAAATTTGACCTGACTTGAGAATAAAATGTTAATGGGAGGACTCTGAACATTGTGGCCGAACTGAGATATCTAGGGGTCTGTGTCCACCGGACATTCAAAGTTGCTGGGCAGGTTGGTAGTGCTGGTAAGAAGGTGTATTGTGTGTTGTCCTTTATTAACTATGAGATTTGAGTCCAAGAACCATGAGGTAATGTGAAGATATTCAAGACCTTGATTAGAGAACACTTGGAATATTGTGTTTAGTTCTGGTCACCTCATTACTGCACAGGCAAGATGTGGATGCTATAGAGGGGATATACAAAGATGCTGCTTAGATTGGAAAGTATGCCTTTCAAGGATAGGTTGAGTGAACTTGGTCTTTTCTCCTTGGAGCGACGGAGTATGAGGGGTGACCTGACAGATGTGTACAAGATGATAAGAGGCATTGATCTTGTGCATGGTCAGAGGCTTTTCTCCAGGGCTGAAATGGCTAACACCAGGGGACATAGTTTTAATATGCTTGGAGTAATTACAGGGTGGGGGGGGGGGTTGTATGAGGTAATTTTTTTCACACATAGAGTGGTGGGTGCATGGAAAGTGCAGCTGGCAACCATGGTGGAGGTCGGTAAAATAAGATCTTTTAAGAAACTATTTGACAGGTACATGGAACTGAGAAAAATGGAGGCTTATGCAGCAGGGAAATTCTAGGCAGTTGTTAGAGAGGTTACTGGGTTGACACAGCACTGAGGACCGAAGGGTCTATACTGTGCTGTAGATTTCTATGTTCTTATTGTTTATTGTTGATCATTTTTTTCTTTCTTCATTTATTTTCCTTCCCTTGGCCATTCAAAGTGCCATTCTCCCATTTTTGCATTAAGGCAGTTGAAAGAACAGATTTTAATCAAGAAAGAAAAATCAGGAGAAATACAACAAAGGGCAAAACTCCTCTGGGAGCAATATAATGGCCTCCTAGCACTAATCTATTGGACAGAGGATAAATCAGAATAATAAATGAATAGGTACCAGAAGTAATGTTGTGAAATTTAAAGCTCAAGGATCTCACTGTATATTTTAAAATGCTTCATCATTTACAGCTGCTCTTAATTTTATCTATTGTTGTCATCTGAAAGAATTACATTTATGTGAAACTTCATTGAAGCCGACAGTGAATACTCGATATGCTGGTTGTAAAAGTGAAATACTTTAAAAATAAATGTCACCATGCAGACAAATGTAATTGTCACCTCATGTATACACACTTCCAGTGATGCAAAGGATGAAATGGAGGAAAATGTCAGGACATCCCTCAGTACCGGATGGAAATCCTCAGTTCCAGTCCTGGAGTTAGTCTACACTAGTAGCAGGTGGCTGCAGCTGTTGCTGTCCCCAGTTCGAAAGAGTGACTCTTCAAGGAGCCCACTGAGGCAGCACGAACATCCAGAGTTTTCCCAGCTTAGGTTGGCTAATTGTTCTCTGAGTCTCCACCAGCTGAAACCCACATGTTCACAGCAGGTTCCATTGATGTGGATGGAAGGCATTGTCTGGAAGTAGTTACCTCTTGGTATGAACATGAGAATTTATTATTATATGTATAAATACGACACTGTTACTTGCTAGTGCCTCAGAAGATGCATCCACTACAATCATCTAAATTAAATTCCCATAATATCCAAAGGCAGAAAAGGAGATCATAGATATAAATATATCGATAAATAAATATTCACAGTAGCAGTTAGTATAAAGTGATATTTCAATTTTTTTAGTGATCTATTTATTCGAGTCAAGGTAGAATGGGGAGGTTCAAGTGACACAACTACCTCGTCTACACCCTGTAAAGATTCCATTCCTGTCTCTTAATTCCACAATTTCCGTTGCATCTGCACCCAGAATGAGGTTTTCCATTCCAGATCATCCAAGTTGTCCTCCTTCAAATAATGTGGCTTCCCCTCCTCTCACCACTTGCCCAGGTCTCCTCCATTTCCCATACATTTGCCCTGGCCCCTCTGCCCCTAGTTGCAACAGGATTCCCTTTGTTGTCGCCTGTCACCTACTGGCCTCCGCATCCAATTTATTATTCTCTGCAATTTCCATCAGCTACAACATGATCTCGCCACCATCTTCCCATCTCCTCACCTCTCCGATTTCTGCAGGAACGGCACCCTCTATGACTCCCTTATCCTCTCAGCTCTCCCACTAATTACCCCCTTGGCATCTACCCCTGTGACCACAGGAGCTGCTCCACGTGTGCCCATACCTCCTCCCTCACCTCCACTGGGGGCCCCAAACAGTCCTTTCAAGTCGAGCAGCACTTCCCATGAACTTATTACATCTGGTGCTCCAGTTGTGGTTTTCTCTGCACTGAAGAGACTGGACGCAGTCTGAGAGATTGTTTTGTTGAACACTTTCTCTTTGTCAACAGCAATGGTAGGGGGGGTCTCTCAGTAGCCGACCATTTCAATCCCATTCCCCACTCCCATGCCAACATGCCCGTCCATGGTTTTGGGCCCTGACCTCCTCCCTCACCTCCACTGGGGGCCCCAAACAGTCCTTCCAAGTCAAGCAGCACTTCCCATGAACTTATTTCATCTGGTGATCCAGTTGTGGTTTTTTCTGCACTGAAGAGACTGGACGCAGTCTGGGAGATTGTTTTGTTGAACACTTTCTCTTTGTCAGCAGCAATGGTGGGGGGGGGGGGGGTTCTCTCAGTAGCTGACCATTTCAATCCCATTTCCCACTCCCATGCCAACATGCCCGTCCATGGTTTTGGGCCCTGCTAAACGGGAGCTAGCCACAAATTGAAGGAGTAATGCCTAATATTCCATCTTGGTACTTTCCAACTGAATTGCATTAACATGGCCTTGTCTGGTTTCCGCTAGGCCACACTCGTCTCCCTCTCTTCCTCATCCCTCTGTCTCCTTTCCTCCAGCTCTTCACCCCCTTCTCTCTCCATTTGCAGAGCTATCCCCTCTCACTATCACTTCTCTGCTTTTTTCTCTTGTGCCCTCTCGCCCACATCCACCTCAGAACCCTTGCCTGTGGGCCTGCGCTCCTCCCCCTACCTACCCCACCCCCACCATTTTATCCGGACGCCTACTTGCTTTTCGCTCAATCCTTGATGAAGGGCTCAGGCCAAAAATGTTGGTTATGTGTCCTTGTATTTGTTATTCTAAGAATGCAGCAATTTGTGTAAACTAAATCATGCCATCTGCAGACTTCCTTGTTTAACTCAGGGTCCATGGAGCTATTGTGGAGACTCGGAGAAACCTCCGGATGTTTGTGCTGCCCCATTAGGCTCCTTAAGAAGTCACTCTTTCAAACAGGGCACAGCAGCAGCTGCAGCCACCTGCTACCAGTGTAGACTAATGGCAGGACTGGAGCCGAGGATTTCCATTGGGTACCAAGGGATGTTCTGACGTTTTCCTCCAATTCGTCCATTGCATCACTGAAGTTTCTAGAGTTTGTGTGCATGAGATGGCTATTCCATTCGATTGCATGAGAATATTTATTTTTAAAGTACTCTGTTTTTGACTAAGATGTGCTGGCCTTCAGGCTTCTGTTCCTTCTGCTTGAAGGAAGCAGCAAGTGGTTGTGACTAGGCTGATGGAGATTCTATATGACACTGGCCACCTTCTTGAGGCAGTGTCTCACGTAGATGTCTTCAGTGATGTTTACTTCATTAGTTTCAATTTTTTAAATTCCTTTTTGGTAAGTAAATGTACTTTTAATCTATAAAATAAATGCTTTTATCAATTTTTATCTTGCTTGGAGTCATTGTGAGAGTTATAGACATTTGCATTCAGTCACTAAACACTGACAGCTTTGATGGCAGAGAGTTCAGGCATGAGGCCTCTGTGAGGGGCAGCTGACTGGGCTGTGACAGCCCTTTGTTGTTTTCAGAGCTGGGAAACAGGACCTCAATGAAAGACCAGGCTGTCATGATAATGAATATGCATGATATGTATTAACCTGACCGGAAGTCAGATGGTATGCACTGGAGGTGAAAGGTGCAGGATGATGAAATAAGGGAAGCAGGAAAATAAAGACACTGAGATGTTAAACTGGTAAAACCTGCGGTAGTAGTGTTATTAACTTCACATTTCGGGCCACAAATGTGACATTGGCGACGAGGATTAAAACAACAACATTTTGGAACTTCAATGTGATAAGCATTTTGATTTTTGAATCGGAGGCTTTGGGCTGAAAAAGTTTCCTCATGGCAGGCGCAGAAGCTGACTTTCTAACACTTTGAGGTGTTCCTCATTTTGACCCAACGGGTGATACAAGCACTGTGAGTGTGAAGTGGAAGGCATGGCTGGAAGAATTTGAAGCCTACGCCGACAGTCGTGGCCTATTTCTCGATAGCGGTACGGTGGGACAAAAAGCGCAGAGGAGGGCATTACTTCTTTTCACCGCAGTTCGGGAAACTTTTAAAATACTTTTGAATACAGGAAGGAAGGATGAATACCAGAAAGCCGTAGATGCACTGAATGCACACTATGTAGTGACACCGAATGTTACATTTCAACACCATTTGTTTCGGAGAACGAAACAAGAAGATGGAGAAACAATTGCTCAGTACGTGACGAGATTGCGACAGCTGGCTGTTGGATTCAATTACATGGCAGCTGATTTGGACAACCAATTATTGGATCAAGTCGTGCAGCACTGCAGATCAGACAAGCTCAGGAGACGTCTGCTGGAAAAAGGGAGTGAGTTGAAGCTCACCGATGCTTTAGCTATTGCTGCTGCGTTAGAGGCTGTTGAGGGGCAATTTTATGCCATGACCCTGAAGGACAACTCAAGCCAGCAAGTTAAGAGGCTCTCGCATCGCCATAACCAGCCAAGATATACGTCGACACATGACGTGGAGTGTTATCGATGTGGAAACAGAGGTCATTTTGGAAAAGACCCATGCTGCCCAGCAAAAGGCAAAGTTTGCAGAAAGTGCGGAGGTAAGGACCACTTTGCAAAGAAGTGCAAAAGCAAGTCCAATGCAGACCAGAAGGGGAAGAGCACAGCTTCCAAAGGCAAAGCTTGGGGGAAAGGAAAGTATCCTGGAAAGAAAGACACTATCCGCCATATAGACGGTGACCCAGAAAGTGACAATGATGATGATAACCAGGATGGACCGAGATACTATCAATTTACATTGAATGATGTACATCATGAGAAGGTCCCAGTGATAATTGGTGGTGTGACAGTTCAGGTCATTGTAGACTCAGGCAGTGACAGTAATGTAATTGACCGACATTTATGGGAGAAATTGAAAAGGAAAAAGATCGTCTGTATATCAAAGAAGTGCTCCAAGAAACTGTATCCATACACAGCAACCAAGCCATTGCAGACCATTGGATGTTTCACTGCGACTGTGGAAGCTGGTGATAAGTACACCGAAGCAGAGTTTGTTGTAATAGAAGAGAGGGGAGAACCATTGCTGAGTAGACGCACAGCGCAAGACCTGGCAATACTTCATATTGGAGCTCGTGTCAATTCAGTTCAGTCATACGAGGATATGAAGCAAGAATTCCCCGCAGTTTTCCAGGGAGTAGGAAAGCTGAAAGGTCGACAACTAAAGCTAGCGGTGGACAAAATGGTCAAACCCAAGGCGCAACCAGTGCGCAGAACTCCATTTGGACTTCGTGGGAAAGTCGAGGCCAAAATTAAAGAGTTGATCGAGCAAGACATTATTGAACCGGTAGAACATTCAACACAATGGGTCAGCCCAGTAGTGATTGTGCCCAAACCAAATGGCGACATAAGACTGTGTGTTGATATGAGGATGGCCAATGAAGCTTTAATTCGA
This sequence comes from Narcine bancroftii, assembly GCF_036971445.1. Classification (NCBI taxonomy): domain Eukaryota; kingdom Metazoa; phylum Chordata; class Chondrichthyes; order Torpediniformes; family Narcinidae; genus Narcine; species Narcine bancroftii. The sequence goes on along the minus strand of NC_091471.1, from coordinate 176,683,709 downwards.
GAACGTCACCCTATACCAACAGTGGAGGAAATACTTCAGGAGTTAACTACCAGTAAGATATTCTCAAAAATTGATTTTAAATGGGGCTATCATCAATTAGAGCTGGACCCAGAATCCAGAGACGTAACAACATTTGTGACTCACTGTGAATTGTACCGATACAAGAGACTATCGTTCGGCATTAATGCAGCTTATGAGATCTACCAGTATGAAATCCATCGAGTGATTCAAGGCATTCCTGGAGTTGCTAACATTTCTGACGACATCATAGTCCATGCGCCTACAAAGGAAGAGCATGACAAACGTTTGAGGCGTGTACTATCTAGACTACAGGAGGCAGGCCTTACTATGAATGGAAACAAGTGCCAGTTTGGTGTGTCAGAAATGGACTTCATAGGACACAGACTTACACGGGAAGGACTAAACCCAGCAAAGGCCAAGGTGAAGGCTATTGCAGATGCACGTGCACCCCAGAGTGCACGGAGGTGAGGAGTTTCCTGGGATTGGTCAATTATTGCGCAAAGTTCATCCCTAACTTTGCTACATTGGCAGAACCACTAAGGAAACTGACCAGGAAAGGTGTACTATTCCATTTTGGATCTGAGCAGAAGAAAGCATTCACAGCGCTGAAGCAAAGTCTGACGGATGCTGATACTCTTGGATATTATGATCCGGCTGCACCAACCAAAGTCATAGCGAATGCTAGTCCTGTTGGTTTAGGAGCCGTGTTGGTCCAGATGCATGATGTGGGACCAAGAATCATTGCCTATGCCAGCAGATCTTTGACAGATGTGGAAAGGAGATATTCTCAGACAGAGAAAGAAGCACTCGGACTTGTATGGGCCTGTGAGAGGTTCCATGCATATTTGTATGGCATTGAATTTGAACTCATCACAGATCATAAGCCATTAGAGGTGATCTATGCCGCTAGATCCAAACCGTGTGCCAGAATAGAGCGATGGGTGCTCCGACTCCAACCCTACAAGTATAAAGTAGTTCACATTGCCGGGAAAGCAAACATTGCTGATCCGCTGTCCAGATTGGTGAAGGATGGATGCCCACAATCCAAGTCAGAATTGGGGACAGAAGCAGAGAGTTTTGTACGCTTCGTAGCTATTCAGTCGACACTGAAAGCTGTGACCACGAAGGAAGTCGAGAGAGAGTCCGAACATGACCCAGAACTCATGGAAGTGAGAGAATGTATCCAGAGTGGACAATGGGACAAGTGTAGTCACAAGGCTTACATTCCCATTAGAGACGAACTTTGTTGCATCGGACAGTGTGTATTGAGAAGTTGTAGATTGGTGATACCACAGAGGTTGAGACAGAAGATCGTATCCTTAGCTCATGAAGGACACCTAGGTATTGTTGGTACCAAGCAAAACCTCAGGAGTAAAGTATGGTGGCCAGGTTGTGATAAAGACGCAGAGAAATTCGTCAAAACTTGCCATGGATGTCAAATCACAAGTAGGAGTAATCCTCCAGACCTGATCCGGAGTACGCAACTCCCGACAGGACCATGGATCAACGTAGCTGTTGATTTTCTTGGACCTTTACCGACTGGTGAATCAATCATGGTAGTGATAGATTACTACAGCAGATACTATGAGTACGCTGTGATGAGGTCCACGACCACTGAAAAAACAATACAAGCATTAGCAGAGATCTTCGTAAGATATGGATTGCCTGTTACGCTATACTCTGACAATGGTCCACAGTTCATTTCAGAGACATTTGCTGAATACATGAGGACCACAGGTATCCACCATCATAAAGTAACTCCGAAATGGCCGCAAGCCAACGGGGAAGTAGAGAGACAAAATCAGTCCATTGAAAAACGATTACGGATTGCTCATGCAGAAGGACAGAACTGGAGAGAAGCATTGCTATCCTATGTAGCTGTCTATCGGGCAACGCCTCATGCAACCACAGGAAAAAGTCCTGCAGAAGCATTTTTTGGGAGAAAAATCCGCACAGAAATGCCCGAAATAAAGGAAATCAGGGATGACCAGGAGTTGAGGGACCACGATGCTGAAAAGAAAGGAGCAGCAAAGCTGTACACAGATTCGAGACGTGGGGCCAGGTACTCAGACATCATGGCTGGAGATAATGTTCTGGTGAGGCAAGAGAGTGGTGGTAAGCTAGACACATCTTATTACCATCAACCCTACACTGTCGTATCCAGAAGTGGCAATATGGTAACAGTCAAGTCTCCGGCTGGAGTCCTGTACAAAAGAAACGTGTCTGGTGTCAAAAAGTACCAATCCAGAGCGACATCGAGCGAGATGGTTGAAAGTCCAATATGAGATGCTCAACCTGAGGGACCAGATGATGTTCCCGAGGCAGTTAGCAGCATTCTTGATGAAGTGACCAGAGTGCCAGAAGCACCCGAGGCCATAGCGAGCCGTGTTTCCGACGCTGAGAGTGAACAAACGAGTGGCGACGATAGCATCGCATGAAGGCCGAAACGACACAGGAAACCACCTAAACGATACGAAGACTTTGTGCCGTATTTCTAATTGTGCCCGCATTATCATGAAAGGGAAAGTTTGTGACAGTTGGAATGATAATAGAACATTGGGACAGTGATTTGATCATATATCATAAAGTGCGTGTATGAGTGTTGTATGAAGTGCATTTTGTTTAGTTGAGTTATTGTATTACAGTTGGTTACGACATGTTTAGGTTACCTTGTGTGTAGAAGGAGTTTGAACTTGTTTGTTTGTTTGTTTGAAGTTGTTTGTTGGTTCCGAGGGATATTGATAAGATGACGGTGTTTACATTTCAACATTAAGATATAAAGTTTATTTCTGGTGAAAGGAGGGATGTCATGATGATGAATATGCATGATATGTATTAACCTGACCGGAAGTTAGATGGTATGCACTGGAGGTGAAAGATGCAGGATGATGAAATAAGGGAAGCAGGAAAATAAAGACACTGAGATGTTTAACTGGTAAAACCCGCAGTAGTAGTGTTATTAACTTCACATTTCGGGCCACAAATGTGACACAGGCCAAGGGTTATACTTGAACAAATGGCATGGCCCAGGCAAGGCCGCAGTGGTTTTGGGGCAACCTTGTTGTTTGACACAATGCTAATGAAACAACTTTCTTCTTTTCTATTAAGGAAACAAGATTCACATTCCTGCCAACAGAGTCTACACGGAGAATGGTAAATCAAAATTAAAGACTTATATTTATGTTCTCAGATAATAAGCAGTGCCAAGGGATGTTTGGGCAAGGGTCATTAGATCTCTGAGATCTCCCTAAGAGATTGAAATGTGAATCTGAAATATAAATCAAAAGTGCTGAGGGTTATAGACATTTGTATTCAGTCAGTAAACACTGACAGCTTTGACAGAGGATTCAGAAAAATGTTATCTGAGAATGGAGGGTGTGAGTTATAAGGAGAGGCTGGATAGTTTGGACTGTATGAGGAGGAGGGGGACATTATAGAAGTGATAGTTGTTTTCCCAGGATAGGGGAATCTAAGACTGGAGCACATAGACTTAAGTTGAGAGAGGAAAGAGTTAAAAGACACCTTCTTCACATAGGGGTGGTGGGTATGTGGAACAAACTCCCAGAGCAGGTATAATTGCAATATTTAAAAGATATTTAGGCAGGTACATGGATAGGAAAGGTTGAGGAAAATGGGCTCAACAAAGGCACATGGGATTAACAAGTAGAAAGTTTGGTCTGCATGGATCAGATGGGCTGCAGGGCCTATTTCCATGTTGTAAAACTATGACGCTGTTATTCTATTTATTCAGTTAGGACTGAACTTACTGGTCCAGAGAATAAAGATCTGTGTGATATGGAAATAGGCCAGCTTCTGCCCATCAGCTCTGACAACTTGTTTCAATACTGGCATCCAGTGGTATCTCTGTGGACGTTCTATATTCTCCCTGTTACCACATGGGTTTCCTGCTATGTCCTAAAAATAGTGTGTGTGTGGTAGGTGAATTAATCACTATACATTTCCCCCAGTATAGATAAGAGGTAGAATGAGTGGAAAGTGAAGGAAATGTGTAGAGAATAAAATAGGTTTGGGAAGGATTGGTGTATAAATGGTTAAGTGAAGGCTGGCTGCATTTCTCTAAGGCTTTATGCAGATCAGAAACCCCATTTTAGTTTCTGCATCATATAGAGTTAGTTATAACCACAACCAGGACATCCATCAGATCACCACAATGTCCCTGGAGCTGAGGCAGAGAAAAGCAGCCATCCCTAACTACAAAACAGGTGTAGACTCTGAAAATGTGGTGTCCCTATTTGGGTTCCAATTCTCTGGAAGATCTTGTATTCTGCCATTCACTTCTTCCTAATAAGATCTTCTTGAGAATGAATCCCTTGTGATGTTTTATCACAGTCCAGTGCATCTGCGGGTTGCAGAACTGATAATTAATCAATGTCAGACACAACTGCTTGCTCGTCTGAAGAAGCACTGTGGCTATAGTAATTTCTCAAACGCATCCACTAATAATATATTGAAAATCAAAAGTATCAATGCAGATGCTATGAAAATAGAAATGTTGGAAATACTCAGCAGGGTAGATTGCATGTTCAGCTAATAATATGTTGAATTATAATTGCACTGTTATTTTAACATTTCTGATATTAGATTATCAAGGTGAGAATCAAAATTTCCTCTGTGATGATTACCCATTCTGGTCTGTTCCACTATCTTCTATTAATTTCTATTTTCATAGTTTTGATCCCCAATCAAAGCATTCCTGTTGTATTGAAGAGTTAGAAGAGTCCATATGATCTCTACTCTCTCCTGCACATGTCTGTAGATGGATCAATGTGTTTTCAATTGTTACTGGTATTTGTCATTATTTTGAGGTTTGCAACATTATGTACTCTTCTCCTATGGGGTATCGGAGAAGCAAAGGCCAAGTGATTAATCAGAACCAGTTTCCTATCTAATGTTTTACAGAACCATCAAGCTGGTATTCAAACGATAGATATATGTTCGTCCGCCATTAGCAGCTGCTTTGTTCAAATAATGACACAGTTATGACAGGCAATTTATTTATAAATAGCGAAGTCATCATAGCAACAATGAATGTTAGGAGTTGATTCAGTTTTGACCTTCATAGAAACAGAAACATCCCCTCCCCCACCTCTGAGCACAATCAGCACATGGCATAGGCTGGACAAGATTTGGAACTGGAAACTTACTGAACAAAAAACTGGCCTAGGTGCATGATTGGGGTGATCTTGTGCTTTGTGTGATGTGTAACAGATTTTTTAAAAATCCAAAGCTTGTTTTCTATATTTGTTGTGCTAACATTGGATTAAAACTGAATCCAGTGCACATTGTGACCACAGTGCTGCGTGCTTTAGAAGCTTGTAGGCCTCATTCACTGAAGTAGAGCTTTGACATCTGCTCCAGCTTTAGTTAAAGTGGGCTTGCTCTTCCCACAGTACCACCCATCCAATAAAGTAAGCTTCACGTGTAACTGAAACTCAAAAAAGCTAGATGCAGAAATTCAAAATAAAATAACAAGATGCTGGAGGCCAATCAACCACAGCAGAGAAAGAATCACAGTTAATATTTCTGTCTGAAGAGCCTTCAAAGTGAAGCTTTGAACCACCACCATGCCCAAGGGCCCACAGGAGCTAAATGGGAGATGTTGAGAAGACCATGTACAGGACTAGCTAGTTTTGAGCTGGCTGACAGAGTATTGTGGGATGTTAGATAGGGGGAACACAATCAAAGGGATGTACAACTGTGAATTGAAGACCAGACTGAGGCCTGGAACCAAAAGGAGAATATTGCAAATGCCCAAGATATCAGGCAATGTCTGTTGAGAGAGAGAAAAAAAAATGGTAATGTTGCCTTTATTTTCTTGACCTGCTGTGTTCCTGCAGCAGGGTTTATTCGCTCACAATCCTATTCCCACCATAATCCATCTGTCTGTCTACTCTGCACTGTTCAACAGCAAGGCCCAAAGTAACCTCAAAGAATAGCAGATCTCTCTGTTTCTGCATTTGTTTGTATATAAGCAAGTTGGTTCAGCGATAAGATTAGCCATTTAAAATATTGCAGTAGAGACAAAGAACTGCTGATGCTAGACACTTTAAAGTTTCATCATGTCAGGAGATTACATTTTTCTCCAAAGTCTGCATTTATTGAACATACCTGGGATATTAGTCACTGTAACATTTAGGTATTATTTCTGTTTTCCAGTTTATTGCTCTTCATGACTATAATCCATTGCAAGACAGCCCCAATATTCATCCAAGCTATGAATTGGCTTTTAAAGAGGGGGATATAATTTGGATGCATGGAAAGCAAAGGAGAGATGGCTTCTGTGAGGCAGAGGTAAGCATTTTAGATTATTTTGGTGTTGTGTTTTGTGCATTACCTGGAAAAGTCAGACTTTAAAATCAGAGGTGTTCAGAGAAAGTATTGCAGAGTTCAGGGAATGATACATGAAGAAAAACAGACAGAAGAGACCATGGTGCATTCAACCTGCAATGTTACACTTAGGATGCATTCTGCACCACACATTGTAATCTGCACAAGATTCAATTTATTGTCATGCAATAAAACAGAGTCATGTTACATGAAATTGCTTACACCTGCTGTAAGGCAGTCAGATTCACCATTGCCAGATATTGCCTGAAGTGCCTCTTACAGGCAAAGAAAGAGAAGCAAAAGAGAGTCCCCCCCAGAGTCACTGAGTGTCCGTAGATTCGCTTCCAGCACCTCTGCAACCACCCAGAGTCCAGTCCAAACCATTGGCAACCCAAGCTCCAGATCAAAACCTCCAACATGATCAGGAACCCTTCAGCACCCCCTCACATCCCAGTTTCGATACCTGGTACCCCTTCAGCCAGTTTCAAGCCAGTCTCCAGCAGTCTGCAGTCCAGTGTGTGTCCCCCAACAGCAGCCTCTAGCAGACCACAGCCTCCGTGGATTCCTTGCCTCATCGCTTGCAGCCCGCCACATACTTGAGTCTTTCAGCCGCAGAGCCCCCTCACTGGTCTGCCGCAGTGGTCACTGTCCCATGGGTCGTCTCCTCTAGTTCTACTTCTTAGATAGAGGGTGATCTCCGTTTTCTAGTGCCCTGTGCCAGTCCTCTGCTTCCCTGGAGCCTGCAACTCATTGTGACTGCTGCCGATTAGAGGCGCCCATCTTGGGCGCAGATCCCACATTTGCAGGATTTTAAATAAAACTACAATCAGCTCCTTTAATGGGCCATTCTAAGCCTGTGTGAAGCTGGTGGTAGTTGACTGGGCCGTTGGACACAGAGGGAGTGTTGCATCTCCCCTCCTCGCTTTCCGTGGGTCTGATTCAGCAGCACTGCCATTACATAAAACACACAAAATCCCAGGTCAAATTTAGCAAAGAAGATCTGGGGATTTCTTTCATTCACTCATTATGAGTTAATCCCAAGGATCAGTCTGGGCCTGCTAATTTTGCACAGTATCTGTCTTTTTTCTAATCAGTTCCAGTTTCTTTGCACCAAATCGAAGCAAATCCAGCCCTTGGTTCAGGAATGTAACAATTTTTCGATACAAAATTCACTGTTTCCCGGGAAAAGGTCCACCCCTGAAATCAGACTTAGATCTAGTCTTACATTGTGATCTACAGTTGTCATTAAACCATTTACTTAGGAGTAAACAAGCGATTGTTCAAACAGGATATGATGCCTTCACCACGGTATGAAGTGAAACAAAAAATAAAATCTGCAGATGCCATGCTCAAAAGTGCTGGAGAAACTCAGCAGGTCACACAGCGTCCATTGGAAATAGAAAGCATTCTATGTTTCGGACCTAAGCCATTTTTTGGGAATGTGGAAAAACTGGTAGATGCCTGAATGAAAAAGGTGGGGAGGAGGAGAGGAGAGGAGCGACAAAGGGGAGGGGGAGGAACCAAGCGAACAGGTAAGAGGTAATAGGTAGATGGAGGTGGGAGGGTGTCAGCTTAACTTCTGAAGATCTTTTGGATTGTCTCAGTTTTATATTTATCTTAAGTACAAGGCTCCATCACGCACTTCACAAATCGCAGATATCACAGGAATGAATCTGCAGATAATTGAGTTTCCTGATTGTGTTTAAAGGTTGAACGATGGCGCTTCCAACAAGAGTGCAGTGAAGAGACCAGGACACAACCTGGGATATAACTGTAATATAAAAGATATTTGCATTGATATGATAGCTGATTTCAGTGGCTTTTGGGGCAGCAATGAGGGGGAGCTGCTACCTCAAAGAGCCAGAGATCTGGGTTTGAAACTAAGCTCTAGCAAGAAAATCTGTTGGTTTCAACTAAATTGTGACAAATACATATATGATCCTGGAAGGTCTTCCTTATTAACTCCTGGCACCCCAAGTAATAATAAGGGAATCTGACCCATGAACCAATCAGCAACTGACCTAGCATGATGGTGCAGTGGTTGGTTGCTGTGTCATAGGTCAGGAACATGATTTGATCCTGACCTGGGATACTGTATGTAGTATTTGTGACCATTAGGGTCCGTGCAGGATTTTGTCCGCATCTGAATTGTATGCTTGCAGATTAATAGGCTACTAAGAATGAACTCTGAGCCCAAGTTAATGGCATAAAGGACCAATGGAGAGTTGATAGGCATTTGTGAGAGAGAATATAGTGCAAGGGTACAGAAAAATAAAGAGATGGGAATAGCAATAACAGGATTGACCTGGGAACCTGTATGGATCCATTGGCGGAATTGGTTGTAGTATAAGTAAGGCACACCTTACAAACAAAAACCCAATTATCTCCATCGCCATTTTTTAATATGCCTTATGCCAATGGTAGGACAGACTTTCCAGCGCAATACATGCTCAGAAACACCTGGGCGTGCCAGTCTTCAATATAGTTGATTTATCCGGGTTAAGCATAGGCAAGGAAATTATCACCCTACCTCAACCTCTCATTCCTCTTGTATGAGATGACAAATCTCATACTGTAATGTACTGTACTGTAATTTCAATGTTCTTCACCAACGTAGCTCTGTGATAACATTATTAACAAACTGACTGAATGGCTGAACCTTTGGTCAGAGAACTGTAATATAAAAGATATTTGCATTGATATAATAGCTGATTTCAGTGGCTTTTGGGGCAGCAATGAGGTGGGGGCTGCTACCTCGAAGAGCCAGAGATCTGGGTTTGAAACTAAGCTCTAGCAAGAAAATCTGTTGGTTTCAACTAATTGTGACAAATACATATATGATCCTAGAAGGATATGGCATGCCTCTTTCAATCTACTTTCTGCATATGCATCATTATATAACCACTGGACAGTCTTATAAAGACAAAATTATTTCTTTTACACGGAAACCATCCTCGTCATGCTCAGTAACATACATTCAGTCCACAACTGATTTGACACTGGATTGTATCTTTTCAACATTATAATATCTTTATCCATGACAGTTCATTGGTATTGAAGCACAATTTCTAAAATTCATGACATCAGATTCTCCACCCCTTCTCCCATCTGACAAGGACCTCGATAGATTTGTTCCACTTCCATAAATAACTAAATCATTTGAATGTTAATATTATTGAACTTGCTAGATTATGATTTATTTTCAGAATTACTGTCCTGCAGATATGCAAATGTGGGACACTATTAATTTTGATCCATGCAACCCACTTAATTTTCCCAGAGACTTATCGTGTATATAGTATCAGCAATTTTTTTTCAAGTAACTTGAATTTCTATGGCAACATCGTGAAAAGCTGACATGATAAACTGTTGCTATAGAAACAGCTCACCAATTATAATGTACAGTAATGCCTAAATCAAATATATTTTTCTTCTGTTTTAAGGCAGTATCTAACGTCAACAAATTTATTCTCCAGTTTATCAGTTAGCTGAGAATGTGCGTGGGTAACAAATCTACATTCAATAGCATTATGAATCTATTTGTAAGACTTCCCTTGCTATTTATAAAATCATAACCATGTTCTCTCAGAACACATTATGATGCCATTAGCAATGAAGAGCAGAGGAACCCTTCACTAATGCTGTAATCATGTCAGAAATGCAATAGAAATAGTCAATGACTATAGGACATCCAATACTCATTGAAGTTGAGAAGAATGAGAGGAGATCCTGTAAGATATTTTGAAAGGGCTTGAAAAATGGATGCTATGAGATTGTATCCCCCTTGATGAAAAATCTGAGGGCAAGGGATGAAGCTTCAAATTAAGCAGATGCTCAGTTGGGATGGAGAAGAGGAAGAATTTCTACTCTCAGAAAGTCAAGGATCTTTGAAAATCTTTGCATGAGAGGGCCATCAGTCCTGAGTCCCTGATAATATTCAAGACTGAGATTAATAGATTTATAGATAAAAGGGGAGCCGAGGATAGGCAGGAAAGTGGCATGGATGCCAAGATCCGATCAGCCACAATCGTATTGAAAGAAGGAGGAGGTTAGAGGAGTTCAGTCTGCTCCTGGTCCTTTTTTCGGCTTATTTTGTCCTTGTGTCCTGTAATCCACAATTAAATTGATCTGTAAAACATGATGAATACTATCATGGTCATAGGTGAGGGGTGGGCCCATCTGTGAAGGATGCTGGGCATATTGCAATGATTGCAGCTGGTGTGTGACGCAGAATTCATGTTGTTTCTCTAACATTCTGGAGTGAGCATAAATAATTGGTGGACACCTACTAACTGGAGGAACTAATCCACACCATTGTAGTCCTTTACAATAATGAATCCAGCTCTAATGCACCAGTGGAAGGATGGAGACCTCAATGCTCAAACCTCTCTCTGGATGTCCATTTTGGTTGATGTTCCTCCCTTGAGGTGAATTCACCTGAAAATATCACATCTTCCAGGAGCTGCTCCATCTCAGAACTGTTGCCTTCAGCACACCAGCCATGGTAGGACACCACAGAGGTAAATTATTGCCTTCTGTTTGATTCCTAAAATTACACTCAATGAATGTTCATTGTGCACTAAAACTCCAGCATTGTGGCTGATCCAGCAAAGTTTCTGGACTAGGGTGACCCAGAATTCAACAGCTATGACACTGAAAGTTGTATGTTCTTCAGGCAAGCTTGGGAAGCTTCATGGTCTGAGGTATTTTAAGTGCTGATGTAAGCCACAGTGAAATAACCCACTTTTGATTTTATGATAGGCAGGGACCATTGATGAAGTAGCTGCAAATAATTGGACCTTGGCTCTACTCTAAGGAAAGCCTCCAACAAACACATTGCTTAGGTTGAGAATTAGCTCCCATTCGTATTATAATTGATGACCTCAACTGTCATTTTGCATGTTACAATTTTCCTTGCTTTTACCACTTTGAGTGACATCTATTCCATAACCCACCAACCTCATGTGAAGAAAATACCCTCAGATCCTTCATAATCTTTTATCCTTAAACCTGCAGTGCCCTCCAGAATGTTTTCCCTTTATTTTCCCCTGTGCTCCACAGTTTTAAATTTGTAATCAAACAATTTACATGTAATGTAAAGCTTCATTAGTGCAGGTATAAGAGAGCTAGGCTTGCTTCTAAGCTTTTGATCATATTTGAAGTCTATCATTGCCATTTTTCAACATGAGGACCAGAGTTGTGCCAATAAAAGTCAAATGTCATTATAAAGCTAAAAAACAAGGTTTGGGCTTTATATCATGGATTAAATTCATTTTTAGTACCCCCTTAGCTATGGTGATTACTAATAATAACAACTTCTCCTTATTTAGGCTGTTTTGGGGAACTAGACAGGGATGTCCCCTTAGCCAATTGCTATTTGATCTAGCTTTACAACCTCTAGCAGTAGCACTTAGAGACACTCATGAAGTTCAAGGGATTGTCAGAAATAAAGTAACTCATAAGATTTATTTGTATGCAGATGACCTTTTAGTTTATATTTCAGATCCCAAAAGATCTATCCCAGCTACGTTATCTGTCTTTTCTCAATTCAGCTCTTTCTCTGGATATATATTAAACTTTCATTAAAATGAACTTTTTTTCCGATTAGTATGCTGGTCCCTATCTACACTTAAATTCCATTAAAGATTGTCAGAGATAATTTCACATACTTCGGAGTTAAGATTACTAAACAATTTAAAGATTTATATAAACTCAATTTTTCTCCTCTATTCGAGTATGTGAGATCGGTTTTTTCTAGATGGTCTCCTTTATCATTATCTTTAATAGGTCATATTAATGCAGTTAAAATGATAATATTACCTAAGTCCTAAGTTTTTATGTCTAGTTCAAGCGATTCCAGTCTTTTTTTGATAATATTGACTCAAGTTTCTTCCATTATTTGGAAGAACAAAAACTCTAGAATTAGTAAATTTCATTTACAAAACTTGAAAAAAGATATAGGAATGGCCCTATCTAATTTTAGATTTTATTACTGGGCTGTTAATATTCATTATCTAACCTTTTTGGATTTTTTATTCTGATAAATTGGATCAGCCATTTTGGACAGATTGAGAATTGAAATCTGTACAGCAGTATTCAGTGGCCTCTTTATCAGGTACTTCTCTTCCATTTAGTTTTTCCAAGATCAATAAGGATATATCTAATCCAATACTCAGACATATATTGTGAAACTGGTTCCAATTTAGGAAATTTTTTTAATTTAAGAAACTTTATTTTATCTAGTGCTATCTCTCATAATTATTTTTTTTCAGCCATCAATAATTGATCAATTCTTCTCTATATGGAAAAATCAAAGGTATTACTTATTTTGCAAATTTACATAAAGAAGATTAATGTCTTTTAAGCAGATGGCAAGTAAATTTGACTTACCAAATATTCATTTTTTTTAGATATTTATGGATTAGAAATTTCTGAAATGCCATATTTCAGGAATTTCCATTTGTATATCAACCAGATCTAGTTGATAATATTTTTCAATTGAATCCTTCTCAGAAAGGATTAATTAGAATTGTATATGATAGATTATTGAAATTACACCCAGTATTTCATGATAGATTATAAAGGCTTGAGAATTGGAACTTGCAAGACACTTTTCGGAGGATCTGTGGGACAAGATTCTTAAACTGGTTAATATATCTTCAATATGTGCATGACATTCATTAATCCAATTCAAAGTGGTACATTGTGTTCACATGTCCAAAGATAAGATGGTTTGTATCTTTTCTAATATTCATCCTACTTGTGTCAGTTGCAAATCTGACATTGCTACATTGACACACGTGTTTTGGTCTTGTCCATCCTTAGAAATCTATTGGAAATTTTTTAAAACTATATTTCAGGTAGAGCTATGACCAATCCAATAACTGCTCTTTTGGGGGTTATAAAACCAGACGAGGGAGTGTTTCTGTTCCTACGCAATGGGTTGTGGCCTTCTTTTCATTGTTGGCGAGAAGAGCCATCTTATTCAAATGGAAAGACCTCCAACAATGTTCTCTCATATCATGTCCTGTTTAAGTTCAGGAAAAAAAAATTAGATATCATGTATTTGATTCATTGATGAAATTTGAAGATACATGGTGACCTTTGATATCTTATTTTCATTTGATGTGAATGTTTTTAATGTGATTAGATGTACTCACTCTTCCAGATGAGACATAATTTTACCTTTGTTTTTTGACTCATGGTATGAATCAAAAGCTACAAAATATATGTCATCCTCAGGATGAGCTGCTCAGATGTTTTTTTTTCTTAAGTTTTCTTTTTTTTAATAGAGTAGGTTATGTGGGTTTTTAAAAAAATATATATATTGTAGCCGCACACTACTCAAAAGAAGACACACACCTGTAGTGTAGGCAGGTTCAGCTCTGAGTTTTATTAGGGCTCAGGCCCGACTTTTATACTTATACTGCTCCCGCCGAGGCCCCCTTGGGTGATGTCACAACATGCATAACAAAAGCGGGTTTCCCACGCGTGGGTTCCTTCCTACATAACAGTGCCCTTCCCCATGCGCTGTCTCTGTCTGTTGGCTGCGCAGCAAGGCCAGTGCCATTTTGGGGTCACTGGCCTTTAAACTGCTCTTGCCATTCACCCATTTGTTGGGGCCAATGCTCCTGCACGGGCTGCTGGCCTTTGGTTGCGCTCGCCGCCCGGAGCACCGGCTTAATCGTCAGCACGGCGGGCCGCCACATGATTCAACCCCCTCCCCCAGAACCGGCCTTGGTGCCCAGAGGCAAAGTCTCTGCAGCCTTTGGTGCCTGCCTCTTCAGAGTGGTACCTGCCTCTTCAGAGTGGTACCTGCCTCTTCATCGTGGTGCCAGCTCCAGCCTGTCTGTGATGAAGACTTCCGTGTTGCCTCCAACCTCCAACTTGAATGTGACCCCATTGTTGCGGATGACCTGAAACAGATCCTTGTATGGACCCCTGCAGGTCTTTGGGTATGTTGGTCCTTGCGTGTCCATGCCTGGAAGATGGAATCAGGGTGAGGTTGCCTACTCTTTCCCTTAGCCTGCTGTGGAATGCTGAAGAGTCATCCTGCTGTCCACCTACGAATTCTCCCAGGACTACCAGTGGAGGTCATAGACGAGTTCAGCTGAAGAGGCGTTGTTCCTTCTTGGGTGCCATGCGGATGCCCAACAGCGCCCATGATAATTCGTCTACCCAGTTAGCTCCTTGGAGTGTGGTCATGAGGGCAGTTTTGAGGTACCTGTGGAAGCGCTCCACCGACCTATTGGACTGTGGGTGGTAAGCTGTTGTGTGATGCAGCTGGGCACCCCACAGGCTGGTGAGGTCAGACCACAGACTGGAGGTGAACTAGGCCCGTCTGTCGGATATGATGTGGGATGGTAACCCAAACTGTGCCAACCAGGACCAGATGAAGGCCCTGGCGCACGAGATTGTAGATATGTCTGCCAGTGGGAACTGCTTCTGGCCACCAGGTGAAGCGGTTAACCATCATGAACAAATAATGGAAACCCTGGGATACCAGCAAGGGTCCTACTATATCTATGTGGATGTGATTGAACCTCTGTTCTGCGGGCTCGAAGTGCTGAGATGGGATCTTGGTGTGCCGCTGTACGTTGGTTGTTTGGCACTGTATGTATGCCTTGGCCCACCCGCTGACCTGCTTCCACAATCTGTGCCACACGTATTTGCTGGAGTCAAAAACCTGTCGTCTCCAAGCTGTCAGGACAATGGGTCTGTCTGAACAGTGGCCACGTCACACAAGAGGGTGGTGTTATCTGTGCCGACTGGGGTGTCCTGGAGCTGCAGTCCTGATATGGCAGTCCTGTACTGGGGTATCTCCTCATTTTACTGTTGCGCCTTTGTCTGCACCACGAAGTCCTCTCCCCTCGATAGCAGGTGAATACTTTGCTTGGACAGTTCCCTTGCCGGAGAGGTGCCTTATATCTGTGGTGTAGTCCAAGATGTAAGACAGGTGTCATTGCTGGCGGACTGACCAGGGGTCTGAAATCTTAGCCAAAGTGAAAGTCGGGGGCTTGTGATCTGTAAAGGATATGCCTTCTAGGAAGTACCTGAAGTGGCGGATGGCTAAGTACAGCACCAGTAGCTCTCTGTCGAAAGCGCCGTACTTCAGTTCTGGAGGCTACAGATGTTTGCTGAAGAAAGCCAACGACCGCCAACTTCCTTCGATCTGCTGCTCCAGAACTCCACCGATCACCATTCCTGAGGCATCCACTGTCAGGGCCATTGGAGTGTCTGATCTGGGATATGCCAGGAGAGCGGCATCCTCCAAGGCTTCCTTGGCCTTCACGAAGACTCCCACTGACTCTTTGTCCCAGGTGATGTCGTTCACTTTGCCTGCCATCCGGGCAAACAAGGGCCACATGATCCAGGCAGCTGAGGGGATGAACCTGTGATAGAAATTGATCATCCCCACAAATTCCTGTAGTGCCTTGGTTGCGCTGGGTCTGGGAAACTTCCGGATGGCCTCCATCTTATTGGGTAGCCATGTGGCTCCTTCTCTGGTTATCCGATGGCCTACAATCCAAAGTGGCATTTGGCTGGGTTGATCATCAGGCCACACTCGCTCAGTCGGGTGTAGAGGTTGCGGAGGTGCACCATATGCTCCTGTTGGTTCCTGCTTGTCACCAGGATGTTGTCCAGGTACACAAATGTGCTGTCCAGGTCTCAGCCCACTGCATCCATGAATTGTTGGAAGGTCTGTGTGATGTTCTTTAGCCCAAATGGCTTTCAGAGGAATTCGAAGAGGCCAAACAGGGTGATGATGGCAGTCTTGGGGATATTATCGGGGTGTACCCTTGGAGAAGATCCTTGTCCCATGCAGGTTAGCTGCGAAATCTTGGATGTGCGGCACGGGGTGCCCACCTGGTGTTGTGGCCTCATTGAGCCAGTGGTAGTCGCCACATGATCTCCAGCACCTACCCCCTTGCTTTGGGTAATGTGCAGGGGAGAAGCCCATGGGCTGTCTGACTGCCGTACGATGTCGAGCTCCTCCAGCTTCCTGAATTCCTCCTTTGCCAACTGGATCTTCTCTGGAGGAAGGCGTCTTGCCCTTGCAAACAGGGGAGGGTTCTGGGTCAGGATGTACTCCATGTGGGGGCATTACCGTGGTGAATTGGGGGGTGAGCACTGCAGGGAACTCAGCCAGGACTCTGGCGTACTCGTCTGATCTGTGTAAGGAGACTAGCTGAGTGCTGGGAGCCTAGTGTCTTTGAGGGGGAAGGTTTGAAAAGTCTTGGTGTGGACCAATCTCCTTCCCTTGAGATCCACTAGCAGGCTGCAGGCACACACTAAGTCTGCCCTGAGGAGCAGCTGTTCCACTACGACCAGTGTGAACACCCATGAGAAGAGGCTGCCTCCCAACTGCAGTTGAACTCTGCAGATACCATAAGTCCGAATCATACTTTTGTTGGCAGCCCTCAGCCAACTGCCTGTTTCTGGTGTCCTGTCCCAACAAGGCAAGACGCTGACCTCTGCTCCTGTGTCCACCAGGAAGCATCGTCCAGACTGGCGGTCCCAAATGTATAGGAAGCTGTCTTGGTGACAGCTGGCTCCGGCGTTTCCCTGAAACATGCATGGCAGCCTGCATCGGAGGGCTCCAGTACCCTATCTCTGGCAGTAGAAACACCACTGGTCATCGGGAGTACCTCCTCTGGGGCACTGCTGTTCTCTCAGCGGCTCTGCACATCTGGCTGCGGGGTTTAGTGACAAGCCCCACAGACGCAGAGTACTTTCTCTTCTATTTCCACAGAACGTCTGCTCATGCTGCGACTTTCCGGGGGTCACTGAAATTCAAGCCAACCAGGAGCAGTTGGATGTCCTCAGGCAGTTGCTCCAAGAATGCCTGCTCAAACATGATGCAGGGCTCGTGTTTGCCCAGGAGGGCCAGCAACTCATTCATGAAGGCTGACGGGGGCCTGTCCCTTGGCCCATCCAGGTGGAGCAGACATGCCCCTCTCTCACGCCGTAAGAGCCTGAAGGTCTCGATCAGTAAGTCCTTGAAGACGATGTACGTGTCTTCCAATGGGGGCTCCTGGATGAAGTTGGGCACCTGGCCTGCTGTGTCCTGGTCCAGGGCCCTCACCACATGGTAGTTCCTGGGTAGATTCTGCTGTGATCTGCCGGATCGGGAACGGTGCCTCAGCCTGGTCAAACCACACATGTGGTTGATTCATCCAGAAAGTCGGCAGCTTGAGAGCGACTGCGTTGACTGCAACCTGTTTGATCATGGCTGGTTTAGATACCATCTAAAACCGTTGGGAGTCACGTCCTACTCGAAAGAAGTCATGCACATGTAGTGTAGTCAAGTTAAGCTCTGAGTTTTATTAGGGCTCAGGCCCGACTTTTATACTTGCACTGCTCCCGCTGTGGCCCCCCCTTGGCTGACATCACAACATGCACAACAAAAGCAGGTTTCCTGCGCCCGGGTACCTTCCTGCTTTCCCATGTGCTGTCCTTGTCTGTTGGCAGTGCAGCAAGGCCAGCGCCATTTTGGGGTCACTGCCTTTTAGTTGCCCTTGCCGTTCACCTACTGGTTTGCTTGTTGGGGCCAATGCTGCTGTGCAGGCTGCTGGCCTTGCTCGATCACTGCTGCAGCGGGCCACCACAATATAATATTTTTTATGTCTTTTCTGTGTTCATCCAGTGTAGGGTAGGGGGGAATGAGTTTATACTGTTTTAAATTTTATCTTGATATACACACATATCCGATTTTGTATTTTCAGTTCCGTTCCTTTTTCTTCATTTTACAGTATTTATTATAAAGACCAAATAAAAAGAATGAAAAAGAGAGAAAGAAAAACAAGAATAAATAATAAGAGACATTGCCCAAAATCAACTGTTTGGAAATTAATTAAGAATAGATTGTACTGATGAGCTCAGTAATCGCAAAGGGACTGGTAGGCCAAGGAAGATCTGCACTGCTAATAACAGAAAAATTCTCATCATCATGAAAAATAATCCAAATGCCTGTCTGACAGAGCAGAAACACTATTCAGGAGGCAGGTGTGGATATGACAATGACCACTGTCTGCAGAAGACTTTATGAACAGAATACTGAGGCTGCACTGCAAGATGCAAACCACTAGTTAGCCACAGAAACACGATGGCCAGATTACAGTTTGCCAAGAAGATTTTAAAAGAGGCTTGAGGACAGATGAGACCAAGATTAACCTGTATCAGAGTGACGGCAAGAGCAAAGTGTGGAGGAGTAAAGGAACCACCCAAGATCCAAAGCATACCACCTCATCTGTGAATCTTGGTGGTGAGGGTGTTATGACCTGGGCATGTATGGTTGCCACAGGTACTGGCAACATGACATTGATGATGTCATGCTGGTGGTAGTAGCACAATGAATTCTGAGGTGTATAGAAATATTTTGTCTGCTCATATTCGAGCAAATGCCTCCAAACTCATTGGATGGAGCTTCATCCTGCAGCAAGACAATGATCCCAAACACACTGCTAAAGCAACAAAGGAATTTTTCAGTTAAAAACTGGAAAATTCTTGAATGGCCAAGTCATTCACCTATACTAAATCCAATTGAGGATGCCTTCTATGTGCTAAAGGGCAAACTTAAGGGGACAAGTCCCCAAAACAAGCAGGAGCTGAAGATGGCTACAGTAGAGGCTGACCAGAGAAGATACTCAGCACCTAGTGATGTCTATGAATCACAGGCTTCAAACAGTCATTGCGCACAAGGGATATGCATTTGGGATATGTCCCAAATATTATGGAGCTCTGAAATGAGGGAACTGTGTATAAAACATGCTATAATTTCTACATGGTCAAATCAAAATGTAAACAAATGACCTTGAATAAAATCTGGAATGTGCACTTTAATCACACGATTATAAATTTAAAACTGTGGAGAACAGGGGCAAATAAAGGAAAAAAAATCTTTGTTCCAAACATTATGGAGGGCACTCTTTGCCCTCTGTTTTACACTCCTCTACCATGGGTAAAAGATTTGTTATTTACCTCATCTAGGCCTTCATGATTTTAGAAACCTCCCCTACCACCACTCGCACCATACATGCTTTGACTTCCTACACTCCAAGGATAAAAAGCTTTTCTTTTCTTCTCCTTATTATTCAAGCCTAATAGTCCTAGTAACATTAACATGAATCATTTCTGCATCCTTTCCAACTTATTGCTGGTTTCCTATCTCTCGGTGACCAAAACAGTGCATGCTGCTCTAAGTGCAGTTGTCTCACCAATGTTTTGTAAAAGTATAACATGACATCCCTGCACTCAAGGAAGACAAGTCTGCCACCGCTCTGATTAAACTAGGTACCTGCATCCCAAATCTCATGATCTGCAACATTCCCCATGGCACGGCCATTCACTGAGTGAGTCCCACCCTAATTTAACCTAATAAAGTGCAATACCTCACACTTGTCTAGGTTAAATTTTATCCATCATTCCTTGGCCTTCTTTCCCTAATCAGCTGAATTCTGTTGCAGTTGTTAATTACATAACACATGTTGTCAGGACAGAAATGGTCTACAGCATTTTTGTTATGAACAAAGACTTGATAGAGGATACAGCTTTAATTAAGGAGCATAAAACTCAGAGGTGCTTCAATAAAATCATTTGGAAGGATTACCCCTCTTAACTGAGAGATCTTCGATTTAGCAGCACTGGAAGAAGGATTCAGTATTTCATCCAGAGCTTGGAGGAGGTTGAAACTTAGTGCCTGGGGCAGGGCCAAAGCTTTCACTTCATCTCAGTTGACAAGGTTCTGCTGGTGCTGTTAGATGACTGGAATCTGCATGGCTCTTGCTGGTGTTGGAAGGCAAGATTAGGCAGGGTTACTCTTTTCCAAGCTGAAATGGCTTCCTTCTGCAACATTCTGTTACATCTCCTGCTTTTGCAGCCCACAAAAAGGCAAAACCCACCCATTGACATTCAAGGATGCAGGCAATGGCCCTTGATTCTGATCCTTGCAGCAGGTGAAAATTGGGGGAGGGTACTGTGCTGAGGAGAGTGAAATGTGGAAGGAATGAGGAAGAAGAGAGAGAAAGTAAAAGGGAGGAGAGAGTTTGGTAGAGGAAGGAGAAAAGCATAGAAAGAAGGAGAGGAGTAAGAGAGTGAAAAGTTGGAAGAGGGAAAGAATGTGGCATGGAGAAATGGATGTATATAGAAGAGAGACTGGATTTGGCTCCTTTGCTGCACCCTCTGTGGCTATCATGCTATTGGTCTGTCACCTTGGATTCCTTTTCTCACATGCAGAAATGAAAAGTGCTGAATATTTCTTGACTGCATCAGAAATTGTTAACTTATGTTTGAGGGAATAATACTGTGCCAGAGTAATTTGAATTCAGATGATGTTCAGATATATCAATTTTTAATTTGTGAATGCACAAAATGTATTTTCTGAATTCCTTTTAGAAGCAAATAACTGAAAGAAGCTGCAACTTGTTTTGTGACGCACAATAATGGCTGAAAGAATCTAGGATGGGAAAAATCTTCACACCTCAGCAAAGCACTCTAAATTTTCAATGCTCCAATATATACTACTCACAGAAGTTTCAATTATAATTTAGATTTACAATTCAGTTGTGATATATCATTAATTACTAAAAACCATATTTGGTTCATTAAAAAATAATCACACCCTTGAATCAATACCTTTTCATAATAGATTGTTATGTTAATTCATATTTTCCTAATGCTAAGTGATACTTTAAGCCTGGATCTGTGGAGACTTTCTGCATTTATTGTGTTTCAATCTGCTTTCCTGATGTTGCTGGAGACTTTCCAACTCTTTTGTGCAATGTGTCACTGTATTGAAAGGTTCTTTGCTCACTTACTTTTATTGAAAGGACTGTTAAACAGCAGGTTGAACCCAGTGTGGTCTTTCTGAGAATCTGGCTGATGATCTAAATAATCAAAGAGGGTAGTACAAAAAATGTAGCCTTGAAACAACTCTTGCATATACAAAGCTGGCTTTGTGTTGTGTGCAAAGCTTTTGGCTGTAAAATGTACTGCATTCCATTTTGTTAAGCAACTGCTAATGTCACCCATCCCTTAGGATATAGAATAGTAGCAATACTCTTTGCTCTTCTCTCCAAATTCTAATGGCTTCTATTTTCTTTAATCCTTAATAATGTATGATCACTCTGATGAATAGAGCTTTGCAGATTATGGGCAAGCAGAGGGGCTCTTCTCATCCATGGGAGAGAGGCTGAAACATTGACTGACCATGCTGCCTGACCTAATGAGTCCTTTGGGCTTCTCCTTGTTCACTCAAGCTTCCAGCATGTGCAGTTCTTGTGTTTCTAGTTTGGGATAGTTAAACTGCTTTTTTTAAACCAGCCGAAGTAAGAGCTGAATTTGCCATACAGTAATAAACGAGAAAGATTAAACATAAAGGGCTATTATTTATTATGGATGAGGGTTATTAAAAATATAGACCAAATGCTGGCAAATGAAACTAGCCCAGGATGCCAAGTTAGTTAGCATGGACAAGATGGGCTGTATAACTATACTGTGTAACTAGGAGGCTATGGCTTCCCCCCCCCCCCCCCCCCCCCCAATATGGGTACAAATGCTTAGCACGGTCTCCTCACATGCACCCAAAATAAATCTTCAGATTCTGACATTTTCGGTTGACATTCACTGCTGTGGAGGGGGGAAGAGAGACATTGAATTAATTTTCTTTACTGTTTGGTGAAATACTTGAGGTAAATGCGAAGAGGTAGATGGGTTGGTTTGGTTTATGCCTGCAGTATAACATTTTCCCATGATTTAGAATCGTTCTGATGAAAAATATTCTTTGGCTAGTTGAAATATTTAAAGATTGTTTGTTGAAATTTGTTATGAGAAAAATTCAATTATTACTTTAGTGACTATTTTCCTTTATAGTCACATCATTTCTTGGTTAATGATCGAAATGATAATCAAAATAACTCTTCCCCATTTTTGGTCTCTGCTCCCTCATCAATTCAATTTCTTCTTCCACACTTGTTTGGACTGTGCTATCCACATGAACACTTTTATATTTATGACATGTCCCATGAAACTCACCCACTTCAGCTCTTGAGTTATGAATTCCTGCTAAAGTCAAGGTCTCAAATGTTACCTTCAAGGCTGACAATGCCATGAATTCACCCTCTGTTATATGTGGTCATTGCAGTATGTTATGGAGACAGAGTCATACAGCACAGTCGTTGTCTTCACCTCTTTCTGCCTGTGCTAACCATCAAGTATCCATCTGTACTAATCCCATTTACTCAGATGGTATATGGCCTTCTGTGCACTAGAGATTGTCCAGGTATTTCTTAAATGTTGTGAGAGTTCCTGTCTTTTTCACCCACTCAACCAACATCTTCTGCGAGAATAAGTTCTTCCTTAAATCTCTCATTCCTTTCCTACATTTTGGATACCCCAAATATGGGGTAAAGTTTCCCACTACCCATATCCATCATAATTTTGTGTATGTCCATAAGGTTCTCTGCCTCAAGGGATCTCATAACTGAAATGCTCAATCCCAGATATATCCTGATGAATCTCCTCTTCACCCTCTCCAGTGCAATCATGTCCTTCCAACAGTATGATGACCATAACTGGACACAGTACCTGAGCTGGAACCTAACTAAGGTTTTATAACATTGGATCACAACCTCCCTGCTTTTATATTTTATGCCCTAAATTGCCCTAAAGTTGTGAGGACGGAGAAAGATTTTGGCCTTGGAAATGCATGGAATGGGATTTGTTTTGAGCATATTTTAATTTTATTATATGTAGCACCATTTTCATTAAACCCATAATTGAAAATCAAGAGAGATCCAAGCAGTAAGTTTGCAGAGTGTGGAATAGGACCATGATGAGTTTAGTGGTATGCAGGAATCTGCAGCCTTGCTGAATTGGAAGGCTGTGGTTAACAGGACCCTGGCCAATTAGGAGGGAGCATGGGAACCGGGGCCCTAGTGAATTAAAATGGAGCACAGAAAGCAAGGCAATGATGAGTTGGAAGGAAGTGGAACCCAGAGAGTTGGAAGAGAGTACTGCAAATTTTACCTGATAAGCCAAAGCACTGGGATTTTTGAGAGGTTAGATGGTGGATTATT
This sequence comes from Narcine bancroftii, assembly GCF_036971445.1. NCBI lineage: Eukaryota > Metazoa > Chordata > Chondrichthyes > Torpediniformes > Narcinidae > Narcine > Narcine bancroftii. The sequence goes on along the minus strand of NC_091471.1, from coordinate 176,660,265 downwards.
CACTTTTGGCTGTATCTTGGGAGACTTGGTAGTAGTGTACTATATAAAGTTTAGAAGCCAGCGTCCTTCCTATCATCTGTCACTATCATAAAGACGTGCCCACATTTATTGTTGGCACAAATTTTGTTAGTGTAATGACCACCATTGTCCCAACAACAGATAGAGATTTTCATTCCCATCTATTATTCCAGAGAAACTTGATGACCTAATCTATTCAATGTGGGGGTGTGAGCAGTGAAAGAAACACAGTCACCATGTTGAGGGTCATTAATGACTGTTCTTATTCAAATTCAGCACGCCCCTATAAGGGCAGCATGAGCTCAGTCACCTGGTGCATTGTGACATCATAATCGCTGCCCAGGGTGGGCGCTGGAAGGGATGCTGGAGTCAGAGAGAAACTTCTGACGATGCCATTTCCCCATGGCTTCCCCGCCATGTGACGATACAAGTGGGGCCAGTTCGCCATGAGGATGTGCGCCACCACACAACCCTCCCCAGAACCGGCTGCACGTCCTGTCGCTTTGGCGGCCAGCCCAGGTGCTTGGGCGCAGCCGTCTGCACCGACTGTGATAAGTCCAGATGGGCCGCCTTCAGGCGGTCCACCAAAAAATGTTCCTCTCTCCCCTGCAACGTCCAGGGTGAAGGTTCCGCCAGACCAGTGCAAGACTTTGTATGGCCCCTCGTAAGGTCACTGTAGCGGTGCACCTTGTGGTCCCCTCCACACAAAAATGAACTGGGCTGAGTCGAGCTCTTTGGGGAGATGAAACGGCCAGGTGCTGGAGGTGAGGGAGTTAGGGATGCCAGTCGCCTGTGTAGGTCCACCAGCAGGTTTTTGTCAGTGGCCATGGTGTCAGGGTCTGGGCTGAGAAACTCACCCGGCAGGGAAAGTGGTGCGCCATGGACCATCTCCGCTGCTGAAGCCTGCAGGTCCTCCTTGGGTGCCATCCTAATCCCGAGGAAGACCCAGGGTAGTTCGTCCGCCCAGTCTGGTCCAGAGAGCCTGGCCATAAGCGATGCCTTCAGGTGCCTATGGAACCTCTCCACAAATCCATTGGACTATGGGTGGTGTGGTGGAGCTTGACCCCCCCCAGGAGCTTTGCCATCTGAGTCCACAGGGCAGATGTGAACTGCGCCCCTCTGTCACTTGTGATGTGCACTCGGACTCCAAAACGGGTGATCCATTGGCTGACCAGAGTCCTGGTCCATAATCGGGACAGCCTACGGCCACCTTGTGGCCTGATCCACTGCGATCCGCCGGGTCGAAGTTCTGGATGGGGGCTCACGTGTGTCACTGGACCTTGGAGGTCTGGCACCTGATACAGTTCCTGGCCAGTTCCGCCACCTCCTTCTTTAGCCCATGCCGCACAAACCGCTCCACGACCATCCGCACAGTTGTCTTTACCGCTAGGTGAGCAAGGTCGTGGATCAGACTGAAGACCTTCGCCCTCCAGTGCAGTGGGACCATCAGGCATGGTGTGCCTGTTGAGACTTCGCAGAGCAGTGTGTTCGGGCTGCTAGGCACCTGGACATCCTTACGTTTGAGGCCTGAGATGGCAGGCCTGTGTCTCCACATCATTCCTCTGTGCCTGAGCCAGTTGTTCGTAATCCAGGCTGAGTATGAGAGTGTTGATGGCTGGACAGGAGAGCACATCTGCCACTACATTGTCCTTGCTGGCCCTGTGTCGGATGTCGGTCGTGAACTCAGACACGTACGAGAGGTGGCACTGCTGTCTGGCGGACCACGGATCCTTAGTCAGCACCAGTGCTTAATTGAGTGGCTTGTGATCCATGAAGGCTGTGAACGGCCTACCCTCAAGGAAGTAGCGGAATTGGCAGATGGGCAAATACAGCGTCAGGAGCTCCCGGTCGAAGGTGCTGTATTTGAGCTCTGGCGGACGCAGCTGCTTGCTGAAAAAGGCCAGCGGGTGCCATTGTCCATCGAGCCACTGTTCCAGAACCCCCCCCCATGCCATAGCTGAGGTGTTCACAGAGAACACGTGTGCGCCTCCGGCCATGGGTGCACCAGCAGCGTGGTGCTGGCTAGAGCCTCCTTTGTCACAATTAAAGCCCTGTCCACCTCCTGTGACCACAATAAAGTATTTTCTTTGGTGGCCATGAGCGTGAACAATGGGCGCATGGTGCGCATGGCACCGGGGATGAAACAATGGTAAAAGTTCACCATCCCTGTGAACTCTTGGAGGCCTTTCAGGGTGGAGGGCTTGGGGAATCGTTGAACAGCTGCTACCTTCTCCGGCGCCAGTGTGACCCCAGCCACCGAAATGCTGTGCCCCAGGAACTGGAGCGACTCTTTGCCGAACTGGCATTTGGCCACATTGACTGTGAAGCCGAAGTTCGCCAGCCGGGCAGTGTGCGGAGGTGGGCTTCGTGTTCGTCGTGGTGTGACTGGCAATGAGAATATCATCCAGGTAAATGAACACAAAGTCCAGGTTTTTTCCAACCGCACCCATGAGGCACTGGAACGTTTGGGCCATATTCTTTAGATCGAAGGGAATATGCAGGCCGAAAGGGGTGATAATGGCCGTCTTACCCACGTCATCTGGATGCACCGGGATCTGATGGTATCCCCGCACGAGGTCCTCTTTGGAGAAGACCATGCGCCATGCAGGTTGGCAGAGAAGTCCTGTATGTGGGGCACTGCGTCATTCAATCGACAGTAGTCCCTGCACGGTTTCCAGCCCCCGGATGATTTCGGGACCATATGGAGCGGCGATGCCCAGGCGCTGTCTGAGCGCCGGATGATTCCTAGTTCCTGGAGCCTGGAGAACTCTTCCTTTGCATGCTGGAGCTTCTCAGGGGGCAGCTATCTGTGTCTAACGTGCAGCGAGGGGCCCTATGTGGTGATGTGGTGGAAGACCCCCTGCTGGGGCAGGGTGGCTTTGAACAATGGCTCTAAGATGGCGGGAAATTCGTGGAGGATCTTGTTGAACTCGTCCCTGGCGGCGGCTATGCCTGGGGGCTTCTGCTGTGTCCTGTCAGGTGGAGTGGAACGTTTTGGCGTTGACCAGCCTTTTGCCATTCATGTTAACCAGTAGGCCATGAGCTCTGAGGAAGTTGGCCCCTCACAGCATGGTGCGAGGGTGCCCACGGAGGCTAGGACGACCTCCAGTGGAACTTCTCCTTCCCGATCTGGATCTGTGCCCTGCGGATGCCTTAGGTCCTGATTGAACCGTTGGCCGCCCGCAGGGTTTGACCTTGAGATCAGGTGTTAATCTCTAATGCTGTGGGGGGGGGGGGGGGTGGAAGGACACTGAGCTCAGCCCCTGCGTCCACCAGGAATCGACGGCCGGAGGATCTGTCCATCACATGGAGGTTTTTTGTGTGGCCAGACTTCGCAGCCATCAACGGCAGCTGGCCTGGTTGTTTCCCTGAAACCCCCAGGGCTGGCAACACTTACGGGCTTGCACTCCCCAGCACTGGTGGAAGAAACACCAGATTGACTGGTCCTCCTCTGGCTTGGTCTTGGGAGCAGCTTACGGTCTTCTGGCTTCTGGTCATACCACCTAGTTGAGGGCTGCCTCATTCTCCCTCTTCATGCACGAAAGGGCATCTGCACGGGCTGCTGCTCTCCTCAGGTTTGAGAAGTCTTCATCTGTGAGGAGCGGCTGGATATCCTCTGGCATCTGTTCCAGGAATATCTGGCAAAAGAAAAAACAAGGCTTGTGGTCTTCCGCCAGGGCCAGCATTTCGTCCATCAGCACCGACGGACTATGATTCCCCAAGCCCATCTAGGTGAAGGAGCCTGGAAGCCCGTTGCTGGGGAGTTAGTCCAAAAGTTCCAAGCAGCAGGTCTTTGAGGGTGGTGTACTTCCCCGTAGCCGGGGGTTGGTGGATGATGTCGTCCACCCTCGCTGCCGTATCTTGGTCCAGAGCGCTCACGACATGATAGAACATCGTGGCATCTGAGGAGATGTTGCGGAGTTGAAATTGTGCTTCCACCTGCCCGAACCACGTTCTCGGTCAATGGGTCCAAAAGGGGGGAAGCTTGTTGGAGACAGCGTTAACATCTGCTGAATCCATGGTGTTTTGAGTCCAGAAAAACATCTGGGCTCATCAGGGTCAACACTGTAGTGGTGTGAGCAGTGGAAGAAACAAAGCCTCCACGTTGAGGGTCATTAATGACTGTTTTTATTCTAATTCAGCACGCCCCTATAAGGGCAGCATGAGCTCAGTCACCTGGTGCATTGTAACATCATAATCGCTGCCCAGGGTGCGAGCTGGAAGGGATGCTGGAGTCAGAGAGAAACCTCTGACGACGTCATTTCCCCGTGGCTGCCCCGCCACGTGGCAATACAAGCGGGGCTAGTTCACCATGAGGATGTGCGCCGCCACATCAACAACATTGTTTCCCACGTTAACAGGTTTTCCTGTTTAATTATACATAAAATGGAAAGATATAAAAGGAAAGAAAATAAATTTTTAAAGGGTTCTGATTAATTCTCTATCTCCTTTAGGCTGGCGGCAAAACTCTGCATGCCAAACTGCATGAGTTTTTCAAGCTTTGTTGGGACCAAGGTAAACTGCCTCAGGATCTTCGTGATGCCACCATCATCACCCTGTACAAAAACAAAGGCGAGAAATCAGACTGCTCAAACTACAGGGGAATCACGTTGCTCTCCATTGCAGGCAAAATCTTCGCTAGGATTCTACTAAATAGAATAATACCTAGTGTCGCTGAGAATATTCTCCCAGAATCACAGTGCGGCTTTCGCGCAAACAGAGGAACCACTGACATGGTCTTTGCCCTCAGACAGCTCCAAGAAAAGTGCAGAGAACAAAACAAAGGACTCTACATCACCTTTGTTGACCTCACCAAAGCCTTCGACACCGTGAGCAGGAAAGGGCTTTGGCAAATACTAGAGCGCATCGGATGTCCCCCAAAGTTCCTCAACATGATTATCCAACTGCACGAAAACCAACAAGGTCGGGTCAGATACAGCAATGAGCTCACTGAACCCTTCTCCATTAACAATGGCGTGAAGCAAGGCTGTGTTCTCGCACCAACCCTCTTTTCAATCTTCTTCAGCATGATGCTGAACCAAGCCATGAAAGACCCCAACAATGAAGACGCTGTTTACATCCGGTACCGCACGGATGGCAGTCTCTTCAATCTGAGGCGCCTGCAAGCTCACACCAAGACACAAGAGAAACTTGTCCGTGAACTACTCTTTGCAGATGATGCCGCTCTAGTTGCCCATTCAGAGCCAGCTCTTCAGCGCTTGACGTCCTGCTTTGCGGAAACTGCCAAAATGTTTGGCCTGGACGTCAGCCTGAAGAAAACTGAGGTCCTCCATCAGCCAGCTCCCCACCATGACTACCAGCCCCCCCACATCTCCATCGGGCACACAAAACTCAAAACGGTCAACCAGTTTACCTATCTCAGCTGCACCATTTCATCAGATGCAAGGATCGACAATGAGATAGACAACAGACTCGCCAAGGCAAATAGCGCCTTTGGAAGACTACACAAAAGAGTCTGGAAAAACAACCAACTGAAAAACCTCACAAAGATAAGCGTATACAGAGCCGTTGTCATACCCACACTCCTGTTCGGCTCCGAATCATGGGTCCTCTACCGGCACCACCTACGGCTCCTAGAACGCTTCCACCAGCGTTGTCTCTGCTCCATCCTCAACATCCATTGGAGCGCTCACACCCCTAACGTCGAGGTACTCGAGATGGCAGAGGTCGACAGCATCGAGTCCACGCTGCTGAAGATCCAGCTGTGCTGGATGGGTCACGTCTCCAGAATGGAGGACCATCGCCTTCCCAAGATCGTATTATATGGCGAGCTCTCCACTGGCCACCGTGACAGAGGTGCACCAAAGAAAAGGTACAAGGACTGCCTAAAGAAATCTCTTGGTGCCTGCCACATTGACCACCGCCAGTGGGCTGATAACGCCTCAAACCGTGCATCTTGGCGCCTCACAGTTTGGCGGGCAGCAGCCTCCTTTGAAGAAGACCGCAGAGCCCACCTCACTGACAAAAGGCAAAGGAGGAAAAACCCAACACCCAACCCCAACCAACCAATTTTCCCTTGCAACCGCTGCAATCGTGTCTGCCTGTCCCGCATCGGACTGGTCAGCCACAAACGAGCCTGCAGCTGACGTGGACTTTTTACCCCCTCCATAAATCTTCGTCCGCGAAGCCAAGCCAAAGAAAAGAAAGAGACACTTCAATCCAACTTCACCTGAAATGCATTTAAGTTTGAATCAACCAATGTATTTATGTAAATATGTATACAGTAGTTACTAAATAAGGAAACATGCAGAAAATTAATCTATATTAAATATTCAAAATATTTCACCCAACAACCAAAGTACAAGACATAGAAAAATTCTCAATAAATCACGGCTCTTAACAAAGTTCATATAATTTGCATTTTTCTTTCAGCCTGATGAGTGCCTGCATTTAATGAATGCAACTTGTGTTGTAATTAATGTAAGAAGAAATTTGCACTTTGCCACAAAACTGGCTAGCTCCAGTGTACATCAGGTATTGAATTCCAAGCCCTAGCCTCGGTCAGGGCCTGGGTTCTATTGTGAAATACCAACCTCACACCCCCAACAGATGAGCTGACACATGAAAAAGTGCTGTCGAGATGCTGACTTTCTGCATGAGTTTCTGATGGACGGCATGCACTGGTCTTTCAGTATTTCTATGCAAACTTTAAAACAATCGTGTTAATAAAAAAAGTTCTCTTCATTCTTCATGCCATCCGAAAAGTCTGAAACATTTTTGCTAGATCACTATTTGTATAGTCAAGATGGCACACTTCATGAGGGTCAATGTCACAGGACAACTTAAGGCTGTGTTCGTACATTTTATCAAAATTGATTTTGATATGGTCTATCTCGAATAATCTTGAATGAAAAATCAATTTTCTGAACTTCCCACAAAGGCCGATTTTAATTTTTCACTGATAACTCATTATTACCTCAGTGGCAGTCAGTCTGAATTTTGTGACTATTTTTCAACAAGTGGGAAAGCATTTAATTCTGCAACGTTTCCTGTGTTTGTAGGTTAACGGAAGGCATGGTCTCGTGCCAGTCTGTTTCCTTGAGGACACCAGCAGTGGAATACCGAAAAGTTTGAAGCAAAAAGCAGTAAGGAACATGTACTTCGTTAATTTTATTGAATATCTTTATTCTTTGTTCTACACCTTGGGTAAACTAATGGAGTTCTCAGCCAACAAGTCTCTGTGGGATTCTATCAGAGTTGGGTTTAGGGTTTAAGTTTTGTCACAATGAGAGGGGTTTCTTCTGCAAGCAGACCAACAGATGATCTCAAACATTACATAAAAGAGCATGAAAAAGAGCACAATTCAGAGAGTTTAGGATTACAATAATCAATTAGCACTGGGCAAGGGCAGCATGAGACCACTGTTACAGAGTTCATTCAGGAGTCTGATAGCTGAGGGGAAGTACTGTAACTGTCCTTTAGGTGGTTGCTGCATGTTTTCACATTCTTTGGACTTCTTACTGATGGTTCAGGGAGAAGAGAGTGTGTCCAGGATGTGATAAGCCTTTCAGTACGTCAGCTGCCTTTTTCTGGGCAGCGGGAGATGTAGATGAAGTTTATGAAGGGCAGAGCGTGTTTTGTTATTTTCTGAGCTGCGTTCACTACCTCTGCAGTTTCTTCTGAACTTGAGCAGAGCAGCTCCCATGCCTCTCTGCAGCTAGTAAGTATACTGTGTATGGTGCACCTGCAGAAGTTATAAATGGACATGGGAGACGCGTCAAACTTCCTCTTTCTCCAGAGAAATTAAAGGCATTGGTGTGCTTTCTTGATTGTTATGTCTGTTTTTGACCCAGGTCGTGTCATTGGAGATAGATATTCTAAAGAACTTGAAGTTATCTACTCTTTTGACTTCTGATACACACTCCCCCACCTTTCCCCTTCCCTATTCCTGTGTCTCCTTTCTTCCAGTTCCACACCCCTTCTCTCTCTTTCTTTCCCTTTCCCTTGTCTCCTTTGCGCTAGCTCTGCATTCACAGAGATACTCCCATTCCCTGATCAATTCTCAACTTCTCTCTCCTGCCCCCCCGCCCCCCCCATCCATGTCCACCTATGGCCTCTTGCGTGTTGTCCTACGCTCCTCCCCCTCCCCCTCTCCCCTTCTTCCCTTCTTCCCTCCTCCCCCACCTTTTTGTTTTGGCAAAGGGCTCAGGCCTATGGCTCATCCACTATTAAACCCACCTAATTTACATTCCATTGTAACAATCAGAAAACCACAGTGTACCATTACACTGGAGTAGTTTCAGTAATGGAAATTTACCTTGTGGCATACACAAAACATTACTTAAATATTTGAGGTACGGAATAAAAAATTGTTCTTGTGGAATTTATTAAGTAAATATGAAAGGCAAAAGAAACCAATTTTGTCAAAAATCAAAATAAGGAGAATTTTCTTGAAACACTACATGACATGAGGATGCAATATACAGATATAATGGTAATGTATCTGCTCATTCCAATTGTTAATTAGTGGTTTCAAGTAATCTTTTATCTTCCAGCCCTGGTCAGTGAGTTTATCTCCGGGATACAATAGGATGCCCAAGGTATCTAGCTCCTCAGAACTCATCCACAGAAAAAGCTCAAACAGGTGACTGACTGATGAGAAGAATATGAATGTGGTAAGTGTGTTTACAAACACATCTTGGTAGAAATTTGTAATTGTTTGCTTGCACTAAACTAAATCAAAGTCACTGATTACAACGAGATGACAACATGGAGCCAGAGCTATATTGCGTGTTTAGCATGTTCAAGTGGATGCTGGAGTCATTATTTACATTTATGAAATGACAATTGATTGAAAAACTCCATTCAATACCCTTTTTATGTTCTTGTTGCACATAGCTTGCTATTTTGATTGCGGAAATTCACTACAAAATACAGGTGCATTCTGATCAAACCACAGTCATTTAGCTAAACTAAACCCACTGGGACCCACAAATGTGGTCTCAGTGATGAGACTGCTGTTAATTAGAAGGCAGATCACCAATAATTTGAATTCCTTTGGGGTGCATATCAAACATCAGAAATAAAAGAGAGGCAAATTAAAAAATGAATGGAAAATCTCTTGAGCGAGTGGTTCAGTACTTTTCAGTGAAGATGAGACCATAAACGGTGCAGAGCTAACACAAGTTTCTTCAAGATTACAGATTTCAGCTTTATTGTCAGAGTACATGCATGACATCACATACAACCCTGAGATTCTCTTTCCTGTGGGTGAGGTGGAATTACCACTTATTAGTGGTGCAATAAAAAACCTGACTCAACATATACATGGAAATAAAGAATTGTAAACAAACTACAATACAGCATAAAAAATCAATAAAATGCAAAAATAAGAGTCTTTAAATAGGTCCCTGATTGAGTTTGTTGTCAAGGAGTCTGATGACAGAGGTACCTGAACCTAGTGGTGCAAGTCATGTAGTACCTATAGCACTTTCCTGAGAGTAGCAGTGAGAACAAAGTGTGTGCTGGGTGATGTGGATCTTTGATGATTGCTGCTGCTCTCCAATGGCAGCATTCCCTGTAGATGTTCTCGATGGTGGGGAGGGTTTTGCCTGTGATGTCCTGGGCTGTATCCACTACCTTTTGCAGGGATTTCTGTTCAGGGGTATTGGAGTCCCCATACCAGACCATGATGCAGCTGGTCAGCACACTTTCCACCACATAGCTGTAGAAATTTGCTGGGGTTTCTGGTGTCACACCAAATCTCCGCAAACTCCTGAGGAAGTAGAGGTGCTGACATACTTTCTTCACAATGCCATTTGTGTGTTGGGACCACGAAAGTTCCTCCAAGATAGTGAATCCCAAGAACTTAAATTTGCTCACTCTCTCCACCTCTGATCTCCCAATGATTACTAGATCGTCTACCTCTGGTGATTCCCTTCCTGAAAGCAACAGTCAGCTCCTTGGTTTGGTGACATTGAGTGTAAAGTTGTTGGTGCATCATTCAGCCTAGTTTTCAGTCTCTCTCCTTTATGATGACTCTGCCCATTTTTATATAACCCACTACCATGGTACCATCAATGAATTTGTAGATGGTGTTGTCATACCGAGCTACACATTCATAGGTGTAATGAATAGTGCAGGGGCTAAGAATGCAGCCCTGTGGTGGTCCAGTGCTGATGGAGATTGTGGAGGAGATGTTTTAATCAATCCTCACTAATTGTGGTCTGGAGGTAAGGAAATCCAGGATACAATTACATAGTGGGATGTTGAGTCCCATATCTTGGAGTTTGCTGATCAGTTTTGAGGGGATGATGGTGTTAAATGGCGAACATAAAGAGCATCTTGTTGTGTTCATCTTTGCTGTTCATGTGTTCCAGGGCTTTATGTAGCGCTAGTCAGATGGTATTGGCTTTAGACCTAATGCTACGATAGGTGAATTGGAACAAATCTATGTCATTGCTCAGACAGGAGCTGATATGCTTCATCACCATCCTTTCAAAACCCTTCATCACTGTTGATGTGAGTGCCACTGGTTTATTTAGGCAAGTTACAACACTCTTATTGGGTACCAGTATGTTTGATGCTTGTTTGAAACATGTGGGTACCACATCCAAGTGATTATATTGTAAAATTTACTATCCCCAAATAAATCTAGCCAAGGGAAAAGTTACGACTTTTATAGAAATGAAGATCTTGTATGTTAAATGAGTCAAGAAAATAATTCTATTAAGATAGATTCTAGTTATGCCAAAGAAGGCCAGCGAGAAGCTATGTGAGGCACCAGTGATCATTAAGGGAATCACTAGATAAAAGGAAAGCACAAGGAAATGAGACAAAGGTCAATATTTTGTCCCTGAGCATAAAAATAAATAAATCAAACAGACAACTTGAGTCTTATGTCAGTTTCATTTAAAGATTTTTCAAGCAGGCAAAATAGCTAAACCAGCAATATTTCCAGAAGAGATATCAAATATAAGCTTCTTTGACTTTTTTTTACAGAAAAATGAAGAAATGACATCTAGTATAGAAATTACTAAGTTTCAGAAAACACTAAACTTATTCTCTTGGGGAGTGTTACACCAGGTATCACTTAAGACTTTCTCTTGAATAAAATTTCATTGGGATTTGGGATAGTGGATTTAGGATTCAGCATGGATATGAAATTGAGGTGTAGAAACAACAGTTACTTGGGGCTGAAAAGTTTTGATTTGGATGAAGAAGGAGTCATTGAATGAACTGCTTCTGATTCTAATTTGCATCAATAGTTGAACCTGGAATATAATTTAAACTGTACAAATTATATTACACTCAGTCAGTGGAACTGCAGCTAAGGAATTAGAATGATTTGGGGAAATATAAATGCAGGCAGATGAAATTTAATACCATATGGTATAAAGTACTTCATGAGGAAGAAAAATAGACATCTGATATACCCTCAAAACTTTATTAAAGTAACTAAGGTTGAAGTTCCGTCAGATCTTTGGGTTATAGTAGCCTTGGCAATGCACAACCAAGGTAGCATTGAACTAAGTTCATATTAAATATACTGGTCAAAAGACTGGAATATAGGTCAAAGGAAGCCCTAATCAAACTTCACATGCATTGGTCAGAACACACCTTGGGTATTAAAATTTCTGCTCTGGTCACCAAGGATGACATTTGATGTATGGAAGTGATGCAAAGATGAGTCAAAAGTTGATTCGCAGGCATGGAACTGAAGTTTGAAGAGAACATTGGGGAAACAGGGATAGAAATATCTCCTCTGTTATATGTGTGAAATTTGTTATACCTTAATCAATAAACTATGCTTATTAAGCGGTGCTCAAGGAACAAAAAATAGGACAAAGAGAGGTCATGATACTGGCAGAAAAGATTAAGAAAAAGTATTATTTAAGTATAGTGTGGGCAAAAGGGTAACTGGGGAATGAGTGATATTCATTAGGACCCAAAATGTTAGTCTGCATTGAATCAGAGAAAGTAAGGGACGTTTTAAATAAATACTTCTCAGAGAATGGTATTGTAGTTGGAGAATTCAGTGAGAGAGTGAGATCTGAACATGTTGTCCATATAAAAAAGGTATTAGATATCTCAGTGAATTTAAATTCTAAGGATTGATGAGATGTATGTCACCCTGCAAGGGAAAGCTAGGCAAGGGATTGGTAGGATCCTGATGGAGATTTTAAATCTTCACTGGCCACAAATAAGGTGTCAGATGACAGTAGGATAGGAAATATATCACACTTGTTCAACAAGGACATCAGGGCTAAGCCAGGTGATTAAAAACCTTTTTTTTAATTTTTTTTATTTTTCACACCATAAACCACATTGATCAAGATACATACATTTTCCTTTTCAAATATATACAGTGTCGTTTTCTTCCCCACCCCCCCTCCTCCCATCCCACCCCCCCACCTGCCCTCCCATTCATTTAAAGTACAGAATCTAAGATACATTAAACCAGTCAAACAATGTTGTCACTCAATAAAATAAAAATAAAAAAGAAATTCCACTGAGTCAATTCTTTTCATTTCCTTCTCCTTCTGTCATTTTAGGTGGCAGATGTCCCCGGTAGGTTTTCTCTATTGTGTTTCATGTATGGCTCCCATATTTGTTCAAATATTGCAATATTATTTCTTAAATTATATGTTATTTTTTCTAATGAAATACATTTATTCATTTCTATATATCATTGTTGTATTCTCAAGTTATCTTCTAATTTCCAGGCTGACATAATACATTTTTTTGCTACGGCTAGGGCTATCCTAACAAATCTTTTTTGTGCACCATCCAAATTCTTTGTTTTTTATGTTACTTAGGAGAAAGATCTCTGGGTTTTTTGGTATATTGCTTTCTGTGATTTTATTTAATATCTGGTTTAGATCTTCCCAAAATTTTTTCACTTTCTCACACATCCAGATTGCATGAATTGTTGTTCCCATTTCCTTTTTACAACGAAAACATCTGTCAGATACTGTTGGGTCCCATTTATTTAACTTTTGAGGTGCAATGTATAGCCTGTGTATCCAGTTATATTGTATCATACGTAACCTCGTGTTTATTGTATTTCTCATTGTTCCAGAGCATAACTTCTCCCATGTTTCCTTCTTTATCTTTATGTTTAAATCTTGTTCCCAATTTTTGTTTAGTTTTACTATTTGTTTCCTCATTCTCCTTTTCTTGCAGTTTAATATACATATTTGTTATAAATTTTTTGATTATCATTGTATCTGTAATCACATATTCAAAATTACTTCCCTCTGGTAACCTCAGACTGCTTCCCAATTTGTCCTTCAAGTAGGATTTCAGTTGGTAGTATGCCAACACTATGTCTTGAGTTATATTATATTTATTCTTCATTTGTTCAAAGGATAGTAATTTATTTCCTGAAAAACAATTTTCTATTCTTTTGATCCCTTTTTTTCTCCCATTCTCTAAAGGAAAGGTTATCTATTGTAAAAGGGATTAACTGATTTTGCGTCAGTAATAGTTTTGGTAATTGGTAATTTGTTTTATTCCTTTCTACATGAATCTTCTTCCAAATATTGAGCAGATGATGTCATCCCATTTATGTAATATATGTTCAGGTATCTTCTCCCCTATTTTATCTAGTTCTAATCTAGTCCAATCTGGCTTTTCCCTTATTTGATAAAAATCTGATAGGTATCTTAATTGTGCGGCTCTATAATAATTTTTAAAGTTTGGCAGTTGCAAGCCTCCTTGTTTATACCATTCTGTTAATTTATCTAGTGCTATCCTCGGTTTCCCCCCTTTCCATAAAAATTTCCTTATTATTTTCTTTAACTCCTTGAAGAATTTCTCCGTCAAGTGTATTGGCAATGCCTGAAATAGGTATTGCATCCTTGGGAAAATGTTCATTTTAATACAGTTTATCCTTCCTATTAGTGTTAGTGGCAAGTCTTTCCAATGCTCTAAGTCATCATGTAATTTTTTCATTAGTGGATAATAGTTGAGTTTATATAGATGGCCAAGGTTTTTATTTATTTGTATACCTAGGTATCGTGGCATTTGCCATCTAAATGGTGATTCTTTCTTAAATTTTGAGAAATCCGCATTATTCATTGGCATTGCTTCACTTTTATTTGCATTAATCTTGTAACCCGTCACTTCTCCATATTCCTTCAATTTCTTATGTAATTCTTTTATTGATAATTCTGGTTCTGTTAAGTATACTATAACGTCATCTGCAAATAAACTGATTTTATATTCCTTGTCTTTTATTTTTATCCCTTTTATTTTATTTTCTGTTCTTATCAATTCTGCTAGTGGTTCTATAGCTAACGCAAACAATAAGGGTGATAGTGGGCATCCCTGCCTTGTTGATCTGCTTAAGTTAAATTGCTTTGATATATATCCATTTACTGTCACTTTCGCCAATGACCCCTTATATAATGCTTTAATCCAATTAATATACTTCTCTGGTAAACTGAATTTTTGTAATACTTTGAATAAATAATTCCATTCTACTCCTAAAGCAACTGCAACTGTTGGAGCTTTATTCCCTTCTACTGCATGAATTAAGTTAATAAATTTACAAATATTGTCTGTTGTTCGTCTTTTTTTAATAAATCCAGTTTGGTCTAGATTTACTATTTTAGGTACATAGTCGGCTAATCTGTTTGCTAATAGTTTAGCTATTATCTTATAATCTGTGTTAAGTAAAGATATTGGTCTATATGACGCTGGTGCAAGTGGATCTTTCCCTGTCTTTGGTATTACTGTAATTATTGCTGTTTTGCATGAATCGGGTAAGCTTTGTGTTTTATCAATCTGGTTGATTACTTCCAGGAGGGGAGGAATTAATAAATCTTTAAATGTTTTATAGAATTCTATTGGGAATCCATCCTCTCCTGGTGTTTATTATTTGGTAGTTTTTTTATTATCTCTTGTATTTCTACTATTTCAAATGGTTCTGTTAATTTATTTTGTTCCTCTATTTGTAATTTGGTAGTTCAGTTTTAGTTAAAAATTCATCTATTTTGTCTTCTTTCCCTTCGTTTTCAGTTTGGTATAATTGTTTGTAGAATTCTCTGAAGTTTTCATTAATCTCCATTGGATTGATTATATGTGATTTGTTTGTCTTTTTTCCTTGACGCCAATACCATTCTCTTAGTTTGTTCTGTCTTAAGCTGCCATGCTAGAATTTTGTGCATTTTTTCTCCTAGTTCATAATATTTCTGTTTTGTCTTCATTATGTTCTTCTCCACCTTATATGTTTGTAGTGTTTCATATTTTATTTTTTTATCTGCCAATTCTCTTCTTTTAGTTGTGTCTTCCTTCATTGCTAATTCTTTTTCTATATTTACTATTTCCCTTTCCAACTTCTCTGTTTCCTGATTGTAGTCCTTCTTCATCTTGGTTACATAACTTATTATTTGCCCTCTGATGAACGCTTTCATTGCGTCCCATAGTATAAACTTATCTTTCACTGATTCCGTACTTATTTCAAAGTACATTTTAATTTGTCTTTCAATGAATTCTCTAAAATCCTGCCTTTTAAGTAGCATGGAGATAATCTCCATCTATACATTCTTGGAGGGATGTCCTCTATGTTACATATCAGGGGTGAATGGTCCGATAATATTCTAGCTTTATATTCTGTTTTTCTAACTCTGTCTTGCATACGAGCTGATAACAGGAATAGGTCTATTCTTGAGTATGTTTTATGTCTACCCGAATAATATGAATATTCCTTTTCCTTTGGGTGTTGTTTCCTCCATATATCCAAAAGTTGCATTTCTTGCATCGATTTAATTATAAATTTGGTTACTTTGTTCTTTCTGTTAATTTTTTTCCCAGTTTTATCCATATTTGAATCCAAATTAAGGTTGAAATCCCCTCCTATTAGTATGTTCCCTTGTGTGTCTGCTATCTTCAAAAAAATATCTTGCATAAATTTTTGATCTTCTTCGTTAGGTGAATATACATTGAGTAAATTCCAAAACTTCGAATATATCTGACATTTTATCATTACATATCTCCCTGCTGGATCTATTATTTCCTCTTCTATTTTAATTGGTACATTTTTACTGATTAATATAGCTTTTTAATTATATGACGCTGCTGTTACATGTCCTACCCAATCTCTCTTTAATTTCTTGTGCTCCATTTCAGTTAAATGTGTTTCTTGCACGAATGCTATATCAATTTTTTCTTTTCTCAGTAAATTTAGCAGTTTCTTCCTTTTGATTTGGTTATGTATTCCGTTAATATTTAAAGTCATAGAGTTCAACGTAGCCATTTCATACTTTGTTTATCTTCCCTTTCCGTTTCCTCATCATCACCTTTCCTTCTTATCCATTTCTGCTTTCTTGTTTTGAACACTTTATAAGACAACATTTCTAAAACATCAAACATTTCCCTTATTCTCCTATCTAAAATTTATTTAACTCCATTATCCCCTCCCCTTCCTGAGTTGCCCTTTATCCCTTGTCGGGCAACCACATCTCCCCTCTCCATTTGGATTTGCGAATTCACTCACAAGCGTCAACTGATTTTGCAGTGACCGTAACTCCTTCCCACCCAGCTCCCCCCAGAAAAGATTTCAATTTTCATATATAACAAAGGTCACTCTTTTAATTCCCTCCTTACTTCCTCTGTTCCCTTTCATTCCCTTATTAATTCTTATCTATACTCTATATATTTTCCTCTAAATACGGATACACTCATGTACACACATATATACATACGCACCTATATATATACCCATATACACACATACATATAGTTCGTGGTCATATTTACTCTTGTTACATGTCTTCATCTCTTTGCCTGTTTTGTAGTTGTTCTGCAAATTTTCGTGCTTCCTCCGGATCCGAGAATAGTCTGTTTTACTGCCCTGGAATAACTATTTTAAGTACCGCTGAGTACTTTAACATAAATTTATATCCTTTTTTCCATAGGATCGTTTTTGCTGTATTAAACTCCTTTCTCTTCTTCAGGAGTTCAAAACGTATGTCTGGATAAAAAAAAAAAAATTTTGACCTTTGTATTCCAGTGGCTTTTTGTCTTCTCTTATTTTCTTCATTGCTTTCTCCAATATATTTTCTCTTGTTGTATATCTTAAGAATTTTACTAAAATGGATCTTGGTTTTTGCTGTGGCTGTGGTTTCGGGGCTAATGTTCTATGTGCCCTTTCTATTTCCATTTCTTCCTGTAATTCTGGTCTTCCTAGGACCCTGGGGATCCAATCTTTTTCAATTCTCTCATATTCTTGCCTTCTTCATCTTCCTTAAGACCCACTATCTTTATATTATTTCTTCTATTATAATTTTCCATTATATCTATCTTCTGAGCTAACAGCTCTTGTGTCTCTTTAACTTTTTTATTAGATTCTTCTAATTTCTCTTTTAAGTCCTCTACTTCCATTTCTACGATTGTTTCTCGTTCTTCCACATTTTCCACTCTTTTTCCTATATCTGACATGACCATCTCTATTCTATTCATTTTTTCTTCTACACTTTTAATTCTTCTTTTAATTTCACTAAATTCTTGTAATTGCCATTCTTTTACTGATTCCATATATTCTTTAAAAAAATATATATCCATTGTCTTGCCTTTCCCTTCTTCTTCCATTTCTCTATGCTCTTTTTCTTCTTCTTCCTCTGGGTTGGTCATCTGTTGTTTCCTTGTTTTCTTTTTACTCTCTTCTTTCTTGTTCTCATTGTTTTCTGTGTTCTCTTCCTGTTGTTGTTTTGCAGCTGTCATCCTCAGCTGTGGAAATCGACTCCTCAGCTGTTCCCCCCTCCCGTCAGTGTGTTTTTTTTGTGCGTGGTTGCGCACTTTTACTTGGCTCCACGAGCCATTTTTGTAGTCCAGAGCTCGGGACTTCCACTGACCTTAGGGAGCGGGCTTCTCTCTCCGCGGCGGGCCTCCTCAGACAGGTAAGGCCTTCATCTTATTCTTCCGACGTTCTTTCTTCTTCTCTTCTTCCTGTTGCTTTCGACTTTTCTCTCTTCGCTGCCATTTTCTTCCCACCTTTACTTTTACTTTGTTTTAATTTTTATTCTTGTACCTTTGTGTTTTGTGTATTTTTTAAAAACTTTTCCAGAGAGGGCTGGAGTTCCCTGACCGGCCACTACTCCATCACGTGACTCCCTGATTAAAAACCTTTGAGTCAAACTTTGTTGGGGAAGAAGTAATTGGAGAATAATTTTGATGGACAGGATCAACCTGCATTTGGAAAGATAAGAATTAACAAAATGTCTTAAAATTATGATAGGATTTTTCAGAAAGGTAACAAATATATTGATGGTTGATTTAGTCTGCGTGAGCTTCAGAAAGGCTTTATATAAGGCCTAACATTTAAGAGTGATCCATGAGGTTAGAGCCCATAAAATCCATTGTAATGGAGAAAGGTAGTTTATATGTTTTAAAGCTTATAACCAGTGGGAATCCGCAGAGACCCATACAGTAATAATTTATATATTAACATTGGAGGTAAGATTAGTGTGATGCAAATGGCAAGAAAACCAGTAGTCTTGTTAATAGAGAGGATAGTTGCAGGCTACATAATGATGTATATCCATGGTAAGATGAACAGAGCAATGATAGATGGTATTTACTCTAGAGAGGCAATGCACTTTGGAATGGTTAATAAGGGTAGGACATATACAATAATTGGCAGACTCCAAGGAATTATCGAGAAACAGAGGAAACGATGTTCAAGTCTAAGTATATTTGAATGGTTATATCACAACTGAATGCTTTGTCCTCAGTAGATGGCTTCACCTTCATCCCCTTAATGAGTTTCGCATACACCACGATGTTGAACTCTTCTTCCGTCAGCTCCGTCTCCATGCCTACTTCCACATGCACAATTCTCCAAATTCTACAGATCCCTTCTCCCGCTCTAAAATGTATTCCCCCCCTTGGACACCTTGTTGCGTTCTTCTACCTGCACTGGATCTTTCTATTTACAACTGCCACCATGAGATCTCAGCTGAGATTGACAATGTGATGTCGAAGTCTTATGACACACTTGCCTTCATTAGTCACAGCATAAAATATAAAAGCAAGGAGGTTGTGATCCAATGTTATAAAACCTTAGTTAGGTTCCAGCTCAGGTACTGTGTCCAGTTATGGTCATCATACTGTTGGAAGGACATGATTGCACTGGAGAGGGTGAAAAGGAGATTCATCAGGATATACCTGGGATTGAGCATTTCAGTTATGAGGAGAGACTGAACAATATAGGTTTATTTTCCTTGAGGCAGAGAACCTTATGGACATACACAAAATTATGATGGATATGGGTAGTGGGAAATCTTACCCCATATTTGGGGTATCCAAAATGTAGGAAAGGAATGAGAGATTTAAGGAAGAACTTATTCTCGCAGAAGATGTTGGTTGAGTGGGTGAAAAAGACAGGAACTCTCACAACATTTAAGAAATATCTAGACAATCTCTAGTGCACAGAAGGCCATATACCATCTGAGTAAATGGGATTAGTACAGATGGATACTTGATGGTTAGCACAGGCAGAAAGAGGTGAAGACAACGACTGTGCTGCATGACTCTGTCTCCATAACATACTGCAATGACCACATATAACAGAGGGTGAATTCATGGCATTGTCAGCCTTGAAGGTAACATTTGCGACCTTGACTTTAGCAGGAATTCATAACTCAAGAGCTGAAGTGGGTGAGTTTCATGGGACATGTCATAAATAAAAAAGTGTTCATGTGGATAGCACAGTCTAAACAAGTGTGGAAGAAGAAATTGAGTATGTCCAAAATTAATAGTCTTCCCTATCCCAGGAAAGATGTGCATAAACATATTTATAAAGGGATGGGGTGGGACAAAGTTAGCATTGGGTGGTACTGGAATTGGGCAGTGGTTAACTTTAAGCCTTCCTTAAATGTCCAGTAATTCAAGGTGATGATTTAATCAGTGAGTGAAACACATTAGGCTGCAGATGTTGTGATTGTAGTAAAAACACTGAAATGCTGGAGGAACTCAGTTGGTCTTTTCAGCATCTATAGAAGACAAAGATATATTACCGACATTTCGGGCCTGAGCCTTCTTCAAGGAAAAGTCCAAAAAAAAGGCAAAAGCAGGATATATCAGATAGTCTCAGAATTCAAACAATGGGGGAGGAATCCAGACCAACAAAAGGTTTTAATTGGATGTGATTAGGGACTAGGTAGAATTTATCATGTCTGTGCGAAAGGAAACAGAATGGAGAGATGATAAGGAAGCAGGGGATGAGGGTTTAACGAAAACCAGAGAAGTTGATATTAAGGCCAACCAATTGGAGAGTGCCTAGTCAGAAGATGAAGTGTTGTTCCTCCAATTTACAGGTGGTCTCAGTCTGGCAGTACATGAGACAATGGACAGACATGTTGGCAAGGGAATAGGATGGATAATTGAAATGGGTGGCCACTGGGAGATCCAAGCAATGGTGGCAGACAGAGCTAAGGTGCTCAACAAAGCGATCTCCCAGTCTGCGTCCTGTCTCTCCAATGTAGAGGAGAGATACAGTAGATGACCCCTGCAGATTCATAAATGAAATGTTCCTTCACTTGGAAGGATTGTTTTGGGCTCCAAATGGTGCTGAGGGAGGAGTGGAGCATCTCCTGTAGTCAAAAGGCTAGGTCCCAAGGGAACAATTGTTGTGGAGTGAGGAATAGACAAGGGAGTCATGGAGGTAGAGGTCCCTGCAAAAGGTGGAGAGGGAAGGAGTGGACAAGGGAGTCATGGAGGGAATGGTCCCTGCAGAAAGTGGAGAGGGGAATATGTGTCTAGTGGTAGACTCACATAGTTGGTGGCAGAAGTGTCGGATGAGAATGTTTTGGATGCGAAGGCTGGTGGGGTGGTAGGTGAGGACAAGAGGAATCTCAACCTTGTTGCACATCTGGTGAAGGGGGCCAGGGCAGATATCTGGGTAATGGAGGATATGTGGGTGAGTGCCGAGTTGATGGAGGTAGAGAGAAGGCCATATTGTTTGAAGAAGGAGGGCATTTTTGATGATCTGGCATAGAAGTCCTCATCTTTGATGCAGATGTGACGGAGCCGGAGGAATTGAGAGAATGGAATGGAATCCTTACAAGGGACAGGGTGAGAAGAGGTGTAGTCGAGGTAACTGTGAGAGTTGGTGGGTTTGTAGAAGATGTCTGTCAAGAGTTTGTCACCTGAGATGGAGGCAGGGAGATTGAGGAAAGGGAGAGTGTTGCTAGAGATGGACCAAATGAATTTGAGGTTGGGGTGGAAGTTGGCAGCAAAGTGGATGAAGTCAATAAGCACCAAATCAATAATGACGTAGTGGAGGAAGAGTGTGGGGCCTTGCCTGTGTAGGCTTGTGGCATGGATTTCTCCATATAACCAACAAAAATGCAGACATAGCTGGGGCCCCTGCGGGTACCCATGGCTACCCCTTTAACCTGGAGTAAGTGGGATGAGTCAAAGGAGAAATTATTGAGGGTGAACATAGGTCCTGCCAGCCGGAGGAGGGTGGTGGTGGAGGGGAACTGGTTGGTTCTATTGTCCAGAAAGAAATGAAGGGCTTTGAGGTCTCAGCACAAGTAATGGAGGTGTAAAGGGATTGGATATCCATGGTAAATATGAGGTGATTGAGTTCAGGGAACTGGGAGTGGTTGAAGTGATGGAGGGTGTGTGAAGTGTCCCGATGGGTGGGAAAGGACTGGACCAGGGGGAACAAAACAGAGTCAAGGTAAATAGAGGCCAATTCAGTGGAGCAGGAGCATATGGACACGATGGGTCTGCTGGGACAATTGGGTTTGTGGATCTTGGGTAGGAGATAGAAACAGATGGTACAGGGTTGGGAAACAATAAGGCTGGAGGCCATGCCAAGGAGGTGACCAGAAATAATAATAATAAGTGATTTGGTGAGTTTTGGTGGGGTCCTGTTGGAGGGGTACGTAAGAGAAGATGTCTGAGAGTTGTCGTCTGGCTTTGGCCAGATAGAGGTCAGTGCACCAGACCACAACAGGGCCACCCTTGCCTGCAGGTTTGATGGTGAAGTTCGGATTGGTTCCGAGAAAGTGGAGGGCCAGGCATTCCGAGGGGATGAGATTGGAATGAGTGAGGGCAGTAGTGAAGTCGATATGGTTAATGTCATGGTGGCAGTTGTAAATAGAAAGATCCAGAGCAGGTAGAAGAATGCAACAAGGTGTCCAGGAGGGGGAGGATGTTTTAAAACGGGAGAAGGGATCTGTAGAATTTGGAGAATTGTGCATGTGGAAGTAGGCATGGAGACGGAGCCGACGGAAGAAGAGTTCAACATCGTGGTGTGCGCGAAACTCATTAAGGTGTGGGCGAAAGGGGATGAAGGTGAAGCCGTCTACTGAGGATAAAGCGTTCAGTTGTGATATAACCATTCACAAGATCAAAAGGTAGTAGCAATTGTGAAGATTCAGCATTAAATTCTACCTAATTGCCAACCTTTCTCTCCTCCTTTTTTAACATTTAAATATCTTTTTATCACTATTTTTTCCCATTTCCTTTGTAATTTGCAACATTTGGGGTGGCATGGATGGCATAACGGTTAGTGCAATGCCTTTTCAGCACCAATTATTGGGACTGGGGTTCAAACCCCACAGTCTGCAAGGAGTTTGTATGTTCTCGATGTGTCTATGTGGGTTTTCCCTGGGGGCTCCAGTTTTCTTCCACCATTCGAAATGTACCAGGGGTGTAGATTGGGTGTAAATTGGACAGCACGGACTCATGGGCCTAAATAACCTCTTACTGTGCTGTGTCTAAAAACAATTCTATTTGTCTCTTGCCAGATGCTGTCTGAGCTACAATTTACAGCATTTTCTGCTTTAATTATGAATTTCCAACATTTGTAGCACTTTCATTTGTTCAAACATTTTTAGCACTGCATTTTATACAGATGTATTGTGTGATTGCATTGAAAGTCTATGTCGTGATGTATCTGTCATATAGCTTTGATCATAATAAGTTAATCAATGGGCATTGCTGGGTTAGACACGATATAAACAAGGTGCATTTTATGCATTGAACGAATAAACCATGTTTACTTTTTGTTTTTTTCAAATATTTGCAGGTATGAAGTTTAAAGAAGGCAGGTTACGAGTGGAAGGTCTAAACGTGCACTGCTGTGTGTCAAAGGAACTTCCTTTGGGAATTGCTGCAGCTTCTGTGTGCAGGCTGGGAGCTCTGATGAATGAATGTTTTTCTCCACTCCCAATTAGGTGCTAAATCCCAACAAAGCTTGAATTAATCTTTGCCTTTAATTTGTTGCCAGGTATTTAATTCTCATACTACCTCTCCACCTTATTCCAATTTTGTGTTCCCTGCCAAAATCCCAGATTATTGCACTTGGTCTTTTGTGTCCAATCTCCTGGTGCACTTTTTTCATCTTTTTCAATAAAGAAATCAGAGTTGATAGCTATCTAATCATGAAATAAAATATTCTAAATAATGCAGTGTCATTGTTCTGCTTCTGAAAACTGATAAAGAATACATTTATTTTAGAGATAACAAAACCCAGCATATAACTCTGCTTTTCCAATAAATTAAGATTTTGAAATAATCTATTCGATTAATTTTAGTTGATAATCAATATTGTAGACAAAAAAAAACTCTCGAGACGATCCTCCTGTTGAATCAATTCACACAACCCACTTAATTGTGTAAATGTAACTTCCATTATTATGTGACAGTCGAGTGTGGAAACCTGTGCATGTGCTGGAGATGAAGGAACATTAGGCTGCACAGCTTTCCTGGTGGCACTTTTATAATATCTTTTCTTTTTGAGCACAGCTTTCAGTAGATAAATTTTTTTAACATTTATTTCACTTCTTTTGAAGTGTATCTCAGGAGTATTCGGGGGCAATAGTGCTTTCTTCTCAGTTGTTTTATAGTTGTATATGATGTGTACAGTTTGCACTTTTCATTGTCTATTGCACCTGAATAATGTACTTTTAAATTTATTTAAAAAAAAATGAAACTGCACTAAAAGATCAGTTATAAAAGTAAAACTTCTGCTGTTAAGTGTGCGCTTGCAGGTTCCTTCAAATACCTAGTCAATAACTTTGAAAGAATAATTTATTGATTGCTATTGAACAAGCTTTGAACTTGACGATAAGACAGAAGAACAGAGATGTCAGCTCTTTCCCTGATGGTCCAGAAATACTCTTGAATAATTATTTAGGATTCCTTGCCACTTCATTGGGCAATGTATGAACAAGTGCTCTGGAAATTCTAGACACTAAAATTCTCTCCAAACACAGTTTACTGAGGCTCCCCTGATGGTATGAGGTAACAGTATTGAAAAGGTAACAATCACATTTAGCTTATATCACTCCTTGCCTCAAACAAGATCTCTCATTGAATTAATCAGGATTGAAACATGATTAATGTTAGTACCATTCAATCAGTAATGAGGTTGGTATAATTTTGCCACAGAATTTGACAGTCATTTTGAAGTGATTGGTAAAGAATGTGGAAATAGTAGCCGGTATCTTTTTTTTTTAGCATGAGACAAACTTGTTTGACTGAAATGAAGAAACAGAACAAAGGTATTCCTTTGCACTCCTTTTCCTCCAATCTCTTGTAATGTTTGTTAATATGATACTGCAGTGCATGAGTTGTTGATATTGTACGGTGGCCTTTTGACAAACAGCAAATCTAAACTTTAATCTGCTTAAATAAAACCAGCGGATGTGGATCATCTTTACTTGTTTTTAACTGCGGTGACAAAAATGTATATGTAAATATGTACATCCCAGAACAGGTTTTCATTTTGTTTTTACACATTGTATATAAAGACACATGACTAGTGATTCACCCATGCTCAGTTGCACCTATTGCTCTCTATTGTAACATCAATGTGTTGGAATCTTCCTCTGAATTTCATGCCATTAATTCAACTGTATCTGAATTTGAGAAGTTGAACATTAATGTTGATGATTCTCATAAAGAGCAATTGGTCTTCTGACCAGGTCTGGATTTCTAGCCAATATTATGTCTTGCACATTGTCAATCCTTCAGTGCCTTAGAGGCAAACAGGAATCAAACATCCACACCAAATTTCATTACAAGCCAAAAAAAGGTTTCAGTTTTATCTCTCCAAGCCAAACTCTTTTATAAGATTGTGTTATGGTTTCTACATATAACTTGGATGAGACATTTTTTCCTTAAGTGCACAGGTTCTTGCAAAAAAGGAATAAAGTTTAGATAGGCATTTTATTAAAAATAGAAGCATAAGGAAATATCTTCAGATTTCTAATGTATATAATTACTGAATACATATCGTGTAGTCCCTAATGTTTCTTAAATGTATGTACATCATTCATTTATAAAATGTTTATTGAATTGTACTAAAAAGTACAACATCCTGCTGATTTACTTGTGAATAAAATTGTAAGGTTATTTTTATAAGCTGGTAACGTAAATAATTTCTACACATTTGTATATTGTATAATGTATGCATTTTGTATTAAAATTACATTAGAAATTGATTTGGATTTCATGTCTTTATTTCCTTTCAAATTCAAATGTGGATATTTGTTGTTTGAAGGAAATTTATTATTGTATTCATGTGTATATGACCTTAGACAAGAAGAGGAATCCTTGAGAAGAATAAAAATCAAAAATACAGTTGCATGATTTTAGTCCACTTGTTAATTGATGCAAACTAATAGCACATCATTTGGCAATAAATATTGAGTCCCACTGGCTACAAAGCTGTTGTTGTGGAAGGTTATATCAGTCACCTGAAAAAGATATTGAGGGGCTTTATTGGGGCAAGAGATAAATTAACATGTAATGGAAGTGGACCAAGTGTGCTAAACTCAAACATTTGTCATTTAGTTTCATTTAGAGATGCAGCATGGTAACAGGCCCTTCTGGCCCACACAACCCAAATAAACCCCTGTAACCAATTAGCCTACTAACACCATTCATCTGTGGAACATTGGAGGAAACCCAAATGGGTCATTTGCAAACTTGTTAACTACTATGCTAACGGTCCCATCTTGGAACTAATTATTAGGGATTTATGGCAAAGTGACTAAATAAACAAAACAGCCAGAATTTCTCCAACTAACTCATGGAAAGTGAAATTGAAGATCTGGTGCGGAGGTGACGCAAAGTTACAGAGAAAGCTAACATACAAAGGATTTTTTTTTAAATTCTCTCTGTATTGCACAATCAGTTGTTTTATTTAATCTGTTTACAGTTCTTTATTTGTTTACATGTATAGGTGTGTAGTTGTTTATTGATTACCAATCAGTGGTAATTCTGACTATTCCACAGGAAAAAGAATCTCAGGGTTGTATGTGATGTCTTGTATGCACTCCGACAGTTAATCTGAAATCTGAAAATTAAGTTAAAACAGCTATAGATGGGAAACATAACTTAATGAATTGTAAAATTATTAATTTTGGAAGGAGAAATAGTGATGCTACCAGTAATTATTTTCTAGAAAATGATAAACTAAATAAATAGCAAAAGGTCAGAGAGTACTCATGTCTAAGAGATGATCCAGCAACATATTAGTAGACCATAAATAGTGTAAGGAACTGTGGTTTATGATCAGGGGATAGAATATAAAACTACTGAAGTTGTACAATATTTCCTCTGTCAGACAAGTTAATTAATAGCACATACATATTTAAGATGATTAGCTGAGCAACCAGAGGAAAAAAAGTGGAGGAGCAAGTTACTTTGAAAAAGTATGAATTAGAATGTAGCAACTGAATTATCTCATAGTTTCAAATGATAATAACAGTGACCCAAATGGCTTTCTTCTGAGTTGTAGATTGTTTGATTCTGGGTAATACTTAACCTGCAGAAGACCACCAAATAAACACTGATCATATATGTAGAGGGATTAAATAGCAGGAGAAAATAGATTCTGCGATTATGTACTTAATCCACACGCACTGGACCTAGTGTCGATTCACCCTCAATTTGTTTTTATTTTTATTTTTTACACAATAAACCATATTGACCAAAATACATACAGACATTTTTCTCTTGAATATATACAGTGTCATTTTCTCCCCTTTCCCCCCTCCCTTCCCTCCCTCCTTCTCCCCCTTCCCATTTATTCAAAGTTCAATCTATAAGATACATTAAATCCATTAAACAGTGTCGTCACTTAATAAAATAAACAAGAAATTTTTATCTTTTACTTTTATAGACTGAGTCAGTTCATTTTGTTGTCTTCTGTCATTTTAGGTGGTGGAGGTTCATGGTAGGATTTCTCTATTGTATTTCATGTATGGTTCCCATATTTGTTCGAATATTGTGATGTTATTTCTTAAATTATATGTTATTTTTTCTAATGGAATACATCTATTTATTTATTTATTTATTTGTTTGTTTTTGTATTCTCAAGTTGTCTTCTAATTTCCAGGTTGACATAATACATTTTTTTGCTACAGCTAGGGCTATCATAATAAATCTTTTCTGTGCTCCATCCAAATCGAGTCCAAATTCTTTATTTCTTATATTACTTAGGAGGAAGATCTCTGGGTTTTTGGTATATTGCTTTTTGTGATTTTATTTAATATCTGGTTTAGATCTTCCCAAAATTTTTTTCACTTTCTCACATATCCAAATTGCATGTATTGTTGTTCCCGTTTCCTTTCTACA
The DNA here is from genome assembly GCF_036971445.1 of Narcine bancroftii. NCBI lineage: Eukaryota > Metazoa > Chordata > Chondrichthyes > Torpediniformes > Narcinidae > Narcine > Narcine bancroftii. The sequence goes on along the minus strand of NC_091471.1, from coordinate 176,632,680 downwards.
GCGAAAAAATCTGTCTGATACTGTTGGGTCCCATTTATTTAACTTTTGGGGTGTGATGTATAGCCTGTGTAACCGATTATATTGTATCATGCGTAACTTCGTGTTTATTGTATTTCTCATAGTTCCAGAGCATAGCTTTTCCCATGTTTCATTCTTTATCTTTATGTTTAGATCTTGTTCCCATTTTTGTTTAGGTTTACAGTTTGTTTCCTCATTCTTCTTTTCTTGCAGTTTGATGTACATGTTTGTTATAAATTTTTAAATTATCATTGTGTCTGTAATCACATATTCAAAATTGCTTCCTTCTGGTAACCTCAGACTATTTCCCAATTTGTCCTTCAAGTAGGTTTTCAGTTGGTGGTATGCAAACCTTGTATCGTGAGTTATATTATATTTGTCCTTCATTTGTTCAAAAGATAATAATTTATTTCCCGAAAAACAATTTTCTATTCTTTTGATCCCTTTTCTCTCCCATTCACTGAAGGAAAGGTTATTTATTGTGAAAGGGATTAGTTGATTTTGTGTCAATATTAATTTTGGTAGTTGATAATTTATTTTATTCCTTTCTACGTGAATCTTCTTCCAAATTTTGTGCAGAAGGTGTAATACTGGTGAATTCCTACGTTGTACCAATTTTTCATCCCACTTATAGAGTATATGCTCAGGTATTTTCTCCCCTATTTTAGTTAGAAATTCATCTATTTTGTCTTATTTCCCTTCGTTTTCAGTTTGATATAATTGTTCGTAGAATTCCCTGAAGTTTTCGTTGATCTCCATTGGGTTATATGTAATTTGTTTGTCCTTTTTCCTTGATGCCAATACCGTTCTTTTAGTTTGTTCTGTCTTAAGCTGCCACGCTAGTATTTTGTGTGTTTTTTCTCCTAGCTCATAATATTTCTGTTTTGTCTTCATTATGTTCTTCTCCACCTTATATGTTTGTAGTGTTTCATATTTTATTTGCTTGTCTGTCAATTCTCTTCTTTTAGTTGTATCTTCCTTTATTGCTAATTCTTTTTCTGTTTTTGTTATTTCCCTTTCCAACTGTTCTATTTCTCGATTGTAGTCCTTCTTTATCTCAGTTACATAACTTAGATAATAAGTTATCTGTCCTCTGATGAACGCTTTCATTGCGTCCCATAGTATAAATTTATTTTTCACTGATTCCGTATTTATTTCAAAGTACATTTTAATTTGTCACTCATTGAATTCTCTAAAATCCTGTCTTTTAAGTAGCATGGAGTTTAATCTCCATCTATACATTCTTGGTGGGATGTCCTCTAGCTCTATTGCCAATAACAGGGGTGAGTGGTCTGATAACAATCTAGCTTTATATTCCGTTTTCTTAACTCTTCCTTGAATGTGGGCTGATAACAGGAATAGGTCTATCCTTGAGTATGTTTTATGTCTACTCGAATAATATGAATATTCCTTTTCCTTTGGGTGTTGTTTCCTCCATATATCCAAAAGTTGTATTTCCTGCATCGATTTAATTATAAATTTGATTACTTTGTTCTTTCTGTTAGTCTTTTTTCCAGTTTTATCCATGCTTGATTCCAAATTAAGGTTAAAATCCCCTCCTATTAGTATATTCCCTCGTGTATCTGCGATCGTCAAAAAGATATCTTGCATAATTTTTTGATTTTCTTCATTAGGTGCATATACATTGAGTAAATTCCAAAATTCTGAATATATCTGACATTTTATCATTACATGCCTCCCTGCTGGATCTGTTATTTCCTCTTCTATTTTGATTGGTACATTTTTATTGATTAATATAGCTACTCCTCTGGCTTTTGAATTATATGATGCTGCTGTTACATGTCCTATCCAATCTCTCTTTAATTTCTTGTGTTCCACTTCAGTTAAATGTGTTTCTTGCACGAACGCTATATCAATTTTTTCTTTCTTCAGTAAATTTAACAGCTTCTTCCTTTTGATTTGGTTATGTATTCTGTTAATATTTAAAGTCATATAGTTCAGCATGGCCATTTCATACTTTGTTTATCTTTCCTTTCCGTTTCCTCATCACCACCTTCCCTTCTTATCCATTTCTGCTTTCTTTTTTTAAACACATTGTAAGACACAGTTCTAAAACATAAAATATTTCCACTATTCCCATATCTATAATTCCTTTACCCCCAATAGTCCCTCCCCTCTCTGAGTTGCCCTTTGTCCCTTGTCGGGCAACCACATCTCCCCTCTTCATTTGGATTTGCGAACCCGCTCGCAAGAGTCAACTGATTTCGCAGTGATTGTTATTCTTCCCCATCCAGCCCCCCCACCCCAGAAAAGATTTTAATCTTCATATATAACAAAGCTCACTCTTTTAATTCCCTCCTTACTTCCTTTCTTCCCTTTCTTTCTCTTCTTAGTTCTTACTTATACTTTATTCTTCTTCTTCATATATAGTTTGTTGTCATTTTTGTTCTTGTTACATCTCTTCATCTCTCTGTTTGTTTTGTAGGTGTTCTGCAAATTTCGTGCTTTTTTACGGATCCGAGAATAGTTTGCTTTGCTGCCCCGGGATAACTATTTTAAGCCCCGCTGGATATTTTAACATAAATTTATAACCTTTTTTCCATAGAGTCGTTTTTGCTGCATTAAACTCCTTCCTCTTATTCAGGAGTTCAAAACTTATATCTGGATAGAAAAAAAATTTTTTACCTTTGTATTCCAGTGGCTTTTTGTCTTATTTTTTTCATTGCTTTCTCCAATATATTTTCTCTTGTTGTATAACTTAGGAATTTTACTAGAATGGATCTTGTTTTTTGTTGTGGTTGTGGTTTAGGGGCTAATGTTCTGTGTGCCCTTTCTATTTCCATTTCTTCCTGTAATTCTGGCATTCCTAGGACTCTGGGGATCCATTCTTTTATAAATTCTTTCATATTTTTGCCTTCTTCATCTTCCTTAAGGCTCACTATCTTTATATTGTTTCTTCTATTATAATTTTCCATTATATCTATCTTCTGAGTTAGCAGCTCCTGTGTTTCTTTAACTTTTTTATCAGATTCTTCTAATTTCTTTTTTTAAGTCATCTACCTCCATTTCTATGGCTGTTTCTCGTTCTTCCACCTTGTCTACTCTTTTTCCTATATCTGACATGATCTTCTCTAATCTATTCACTTTTTCTTCTGTACCTTTTATTCTTTGTTTTATTTCACTGAATTCTTGTGTCAACCATTCTTTTAATGTTTCCATATATTCTTTAAAAAAAATGTTATCCATGTACTGTCCCTTCCCTTCATCTTCCATTTCTCTGTGTAGAGTTTGATGTTCTCCCTCCTCTTCTCCTGAGTCCACTCCAGGATCTGTGTCCTTTACCTCTGTCTCTTCTGATCTTCTTGTTGGGTTGTTTATTTTATTTTGTTGGGTATTTTTGTTTTTATTATTTTTATTAAAGGTGTCTTGGTGTTGGTCTTCTTCCTCTGTGTTGGTCATCTGTTGTTTCTCTGATTTCCTATTTTTATTCTCTTCCTTCTTGTTCCCGTTATTTTCTATGTTTTCCTATTGGGAGTCTTGCTGTCGTGTTATATTTGTCTATTTCAGCTGTGGAGATTTACTCCTCAGCTGGTCCCCCCTCCTGTCGGTGTTGTTTTTGTCTTGTGCATCGCGCATGTTGCGCGCTTTTGTTTGGCTCCGTGAGCCATATTTGTAATCCTGAGTTCGGGGTTTCCACTGACCTCAAGGAGCGGGCTTCTCTCTCCACGGCGGGCCTCCTCGTACAGGTAAGGCCTTCACCTTTCTCTTCCGACATCTTTCCTTCTTCCCATTGTTTTTGATTTTTCTTTCTTTGCTGCCATTTTCTCCACCCTTATTTTTAATTTGTTATGGTTTCTGTGTTTGTAGCTTTGTTTTTTCTTTACTTTTTTAAAAACTTTTCTGGAGAGGGCTGGTATTTTCTTACCGATCTCTACTCCATCACGTGACTTCCTTCAAGAAGTCACCCTCAATTTTTGAAGTGAAAAAAAATTGGACATATGGCTAACAATAAACTTAGCAGTGATTGTATCAAAAACTATCTAATATTGCAGATTATGGGAGATGGGTATGAAAATGTGTGAAGACATTTAACCTTGCCAGCAAGGCAACATGTCATTGGAGTTTGAATCTTTACCATTGTCTCTTCTCACTGTTTTTTTTAATGCTTGCATTAGGATTTTCCAGCTATTAATGAAATGCGGATATCTATACTCTTCATTTAATTTACCAAAGATGTAGGCCTGTATCTGAAAGTGTGGTGCAAACTCTTTCAAGTGTTTCACCTTTGCATCTGTCACAGTCCATGGACCCATGGAATTAATTCCGTCAGCATGGTCAGGCACAGGGCACCTCCTAGTTAAGAAGCGTTGCGTTGCTTTGATCACTGTTGGCAATCTTCAACAGATGCTGCATGCTCAGGAAATTTGACCCTCCGGTGACGATGATTGCACCCAAGATTAACTGCACGGTTGCTGTGCTTGGTACCTTAAGGTGTTTGTAAACTCCAAATCTGTTAGGAAATCATTCCAAAATGACTAAGGAGGAAGGGTTCAGATAGCCTGCAACTTGCCATTAACTTTGCACCATTTTAAAACAGGATGTGCTGTTGTTTTACTGCAAGCACATGGATGGATCAAACAAAAGAGTTGCATTTTCCAAGTTAAAATCTAATTGTGCCATTGGAAGTTTTTTTTCAAATGTTGAAGTCAAGTTTATTGCCATCAAATTGTACAAGTACAACCTGACAAAACAGGGTTTTCCAATCCATGGTGCAAAGCATCCAGACACTCAACCAGACATAACACACATACGAACAAAATTTTTACAGAACAAATATTTCATCTGCACAAATAATAAAATAAATACTGTTTCATGAATATGAGAATCTTGGATGGATAGTGTGAGCAATGCCTTTGGTCATTCAGCATTCTCACTGCCCATAGGAAGAAGCTGTTCCTCAGCCTGGTGATGCTGGCTCTGATACTCCTGTATTGTTTCACTGATGGGAGCAGCTGAAAGATTCTGTGTGCTGGGTGGTCAGGGACCTCAATAAATTTGTGTGTGCTTTTCAGACAAATATCCTGCTAGATCACATCGATGGTGAGAAGGAGTCTCCAGTGACCCTCTCTGCCACTCTTATGGTCCTGTGGATTGACTTCCATTCATTTCTCTGCAGCAACCCTACCATGCTATGATGCAGCTGCCAGGATGCTCTCGTTAGAGCTCCCTTGGAAGGTTGACATAATGATGGCTGGTAGCCTTGTCCAGTCTTCTCAGGAAGTGTAGTCACTGTTGCACCTTCCTGACAAGTGAGATGCTGAGTGTCCATGATAGGTCACTCATTAAGTGAACCCCAAGGAACCTGATGATCTCCACTCTCTCCATTACAGATTTGTTGATGTGCAATGGATGGTGGTCATTCCTGGTCCTTCATCTTGTCCATGTTGAGACTCCTGTTGTTACTCTCGCAACATTCCATGATATTTTCCACCTCTTCTCTGTATTATGACTTACTGTTGTTACTGATGAGGCCAACTATTGTTGTATCATCTGTAAACGATGACACTGATGGAGCTGGATCTGGTGATGCAGTCGTGGGTCAGTAGTGTGAACAGAAGTGGGCTGAGCGCACAACCCTGAGGGGCGCCAGAGCTCAGAACAGGGTCAGCATCAAAGAGATTTAATTGGGGGCCATTAGGGTAACCATGGAGGAGGAGGGGGAACACAACAAACTACTGTTGGAGAACTCACTCAGCGGGGAAGGTGCCTTACCTGCCATGGATGTCCGCCGCACCATTACACTTCCCCCTCCCTCCAATATTTTAGACAAGTGAAACCACGTGACTTATTTTGGTGACACCCCCTCTGACGGCGTCACCCGCAACCCCCAGTGATGCTAGTTTCTACACTTAGACCTGCAGCTTTTAAGACCTACAACTTTGGGTTCAAACCATACTCTAATACGAAAGCTATTTTCGAAAGCAAAAATTTTGTGCTTCAGATATATTTATCATCTTCTCAATGCTATAAATCAGATGAATGTTGAACCTCAACCAATCATAAACTTCATTCACACTATATTAAATACCAAAGGAAAATGGTTCAAAGTTTTGTATCCATAAATTTCCATCACTGTACATTGTTATATTCATTTCTATTTACACTATTAGCACCACTGTGGCATCATGTCCTTACTCACCCTTCTGTTTATTGAGGGGCTTCCCCTTGGTCTCAGATTTCAGTTGTGGGTCCAGCTAGAAACTCTCCCTTTATAAGCACACAAGCTGCTGACTATGCTATCAACAACCAACACACCAGGGGGAAAACGAGGATAGCACTAGATAAATTAACAGAATGGTATAAACAAGGAGGCTTACAACTGCCAAACTTTAAAAATTATTATAGAGCCGCACAACTAAGATACCTATCAGATTTTTATCAAACAAGGGAAAAGCCAGATTGGACTAGATTAGAACTAGATAAAATAGGGGAGAAGATACCTGAACATATATTATATAGATGGGATGTGGAAAATTGGTACAACGTAGGAATTCACCAGTATTACATCATCTGCTCAATATTTGGAAGAAGATTCATGTAAAAAGGAATAAAACAAATTACCAATTACCAAAACTAATACTGACGCAAAATCAACTAATCCCTTTTACAATAGATAACCTTTCCTTTAGAGAATGGGAGAAAAAAGGGATCAAAAGAATAGAAAATTGCTTTTCAGGAAATAAATTACTATCCTTTGAACAAATGAAGGATAAATATAATATAACTCAAGATACAGTGTTGGCTTACTACCAACTGAAATCCTACTTGAAGGACAAATTGGGAAGCAGTCTGAGGTTACCAGAGGGAAGTAATTTTGAATATGTGATTACAGACACAATGATAATTTAAAAATTTATAACAAATATGTATATTAAACTGCAAGAAAAGGAGAATGAGGAAACAAATGGTAAAACTAAACAAAAATGGGAACAAGATTTAAACATAAAGATAAAGAAGGAAACATGGGAGAAGTTATGCTCTGGAACAATGAGAAATACAATAAACACGAGGTTACGTATGATACAATGTAACTGGATACACAGGCTATACATCACACCTCAAAAGTTAAATAAATGGGATCCAACAGTATCTGACAGATGTTTTCGTTGTAAAAAGGAAATGGGAACAACAATTCATGCAATCTGGACGTGTGAGAAAGTGAAAAAATTTTGGGAAGATCTAAACCAGATATTAAGTAAAATCACAGAAAGCAATATACCAAAAAACCCAGAGATCTTCCTCCTAAGTAACATAAAAAACAAAGAATTTGGACTTGATTTGGATGGTGCACAAAAAAGATTTGTTAGGATAGCCTTAGCTGTAGCAAAAAAATGTATTATGTCAACCTGGAAATTAGAAGATAACTTGAGAATACAACAATGGTATATAGAAATGAATAAATGTATTCCATTAGAAAAAATAACATATAATTTAAGAAATAATATTACAATATTTGAACAAATATGGGAGCCATACATGAAACACAATACAGAAATCCTACCGGGGACATCTACCACCTAAAATGACAGAAGGAGAAGGAAATGAAAAGAATTGACTCAGTGGAATTTCTTGTTTATTTTTATTGAGTGACAACATTGTTTGACGGGTTTAATGTATCTTAGATTTTGTACTTTAAATGAATGGGAGGGGAGGTAGGGAGGGTGGGATGGGAGGAGCGGTGGGGGGGGGGGAGAAAATGACACTGTATATATTTGAAAAGGAAAATGTATGTATCTTGATCACTGTGGTTTATAGTGTGAAAAATAAAAAAATTTAAAAAAAACAACCAACACACCATTGGAGATAAGGTGTTTCTGAGTATTTCTGGCAGCTATGAAACTGGCCGTTGTGCTGTTTGGTATTCTGTCATGTTTGCCAGAGTCATTTTTCAAAATACCAAGCACCCCAGGTTTCCTGAGTCTGGTTTGCCATTTTGGATACTAAATAGTGACAGACTCTGAATGAGAGCATTTTAATCAATTTAGAGTTTAGGGAGCGGATTTTAGAATTGATATAATCTAGCTCTGCACCATAACTGATACAGTTTAGTGTTGGTAAAACATTTTCGCATTTGAGCCGATGATCGAGCAATTTGTAAAATGGGAGCATACCTCATTAAATTAAGATAATTGATACATAAGTGAAGGCACGTTCCATGCACGTTAATTGATGGGTGGACCCAGGACTGATGCGAGGCCATATTGACAAATGGTTACATTGGTGTACGAGTGATTGTGATGGGCCCCCGTTACCTTACCCTAGGCTGCAGCCTACTCAGCCTAATGGTTAATCCGCCACTGAAGATGTCCCATCCATCTCTGTTCAATAAAGCATTTACGATGCACCTTATATTGCACAGCAATTGTGGGCTTCTTGCAGAATTTGTAGAGGGCATGACACACATGAATGAAGTCCACTACAGCTTTCTTTGCTGACATTGTATATACTACTACTAAGTGTAGCCGGTGTTAAGACAGTGTACATAAGGTATCTCATGACCTAATGTCTCTTGCAGTAGCTTCTGGACACTACCATGCTTCCCAGACATCAGAGTCACCCCATCAAATACATGGCTAAGAATCTTTGATGTGTCCAGTCCAAATTCATTTAGCTCTGCCAAAATGGTGACTGCTAATGACTGTGCATCCCATGGTTAGCAGTCGCTCTGTAACCTCATAACTCATTTACAAGTTGAATGACAATCAATGTACTTTCACACCCATTGGGGTCACGGGTTCCATCTACTTTCAAGGTGTAATAGGTGTCACCTATGTTCTCCACTATAGCCTCTGACACCACACTGCTGAGTGTACTTGAGTTCATTTTGCATGTCATGACAGGTGTACATGGTGTTGTGACGGATCATTTTCACAACCTCAGGCAATTCAGGGTCATTTTTAAGTGTATAGGCCAGTAAGGAGAGGAAAAGTCCACTCCCTCACTCTGATGTGCTATCAAAAGCTTATATCTTCCCTTGACAAAGGAAACTGGTTTTCCAACAGAAATCTGAGAATATCGATGAGCGAGGAAACATACCTGTTCTTTCATAGTTGGTCTGCGTTGACAAGTGTTCAAATCTCCTTTCCAGTATTGACATGCCTCCCCCACTCCTTCCACAGTGTATAGCAAGGGATATGCTTCTTTGAAGATTCATGTGTATGAAATCCCCAATCTCTCTCCACAGCATTTTTCCAGTTACTATAGCCCACACTCACAAAGGCATCCAATGTCTAAAACCTCTGAATGGTGCTAGACAGCTGACAAATGCTGCATTGGCCTTGACACTGTATTCAAGCCAGTCTCCGTTGTGATACCAAGTGGAGATAAATGAATGCTTCCTGCCACTAAAAATGTAAGACTATTTGGTAAGTCCCAAGGTCATCTGTGGCTGTGTGTTGTCTTCCACAGCTGGCGCTTACTTTAGCAGGTGCATCACAGCTGCTCACAGAAGGAGGCTTTTGATTTAATATAGAAGTGGCCGTGCTTGGCGCTGGTGGAGCTGTAAGCGGCCTTGAAGAAGCAGATAAGTCCAGCCATTTTCTTATATCCATTTCCATTGTGTATGTGTCTTTAAGAATGAATTCACAATGGAGGAACGGTAAGCACACTTTATTCAGGTTTAAATCTGGCTTGCAATCCTGATGCATCCCCCTTTATGATGCCATGTGTGCATGTGCGTTCTACGCATTACAACATAACTTCCTTTCTGACGTCACGTGCATATGAAATTTTATTATTTTTGTTTTTATTTCATTTAATTGCATTAAGCAAAAAGGTTTCTTTCAATATGATAAATATAAATTAATCTAGAAAGTTTTGCACTGAAAGCTTGGCCTGCCCTCCCCTTGGTGCTGCCCGTGGTTCAGCATGACAGTGCTCGATGTTCTGCTACTGACCAAGACAGACTGTGGTCTTTCTGTTAGGAAGTTTTTGCAGTGGTGTCACTAGAACTGGTGTCACCCACTGCAGTAACTCATGGTTTCACCCCACCACCCCCCCACCCCCACAACCCATAGACCTCCTGCTATATAAAACCGTACAGAATCCTTTGTAATGTTTTTGTACTAAATGCTACTCGTAAATCATAATTCTCATATAATCACTGAATGTAATGGCAATAGTTGTGAGATAAACAACTAGCAAAATGAAAACTACACCTTTAAATTACAATATTATACACACAGCCTAAATGTATTTACATATACTAATTAGCACAATATTATAGCCAATACACCAGAAAATTTGATAGAAGCAGCAACTATGAAAACACCAGCAGTAATGACAACAAACAGTGCGTGATTGTAGCACGTGCTATAAGCACGTGCAGACGAAACCACGTGATTCAAAGCATCATTGTAATTGTGAAATAGTGACAACTCTGACTGGAGCGTATTGGAAGGTTTAAAAAGTAAATTAGCATAGAGCCTTAGCCTTGTACGTATATTGATACATGTAAGCTTGGCTTATGAAAAATATTTTTGTTATAATTAACGGCAGAGATATTTTTATAAAAATAACACATTTCTGCTGAAACAGTAAATAAAAATTTTATAGATAATCATTTTGGTGTCATCCCTCTGAAGGTGTCTCCTGGTGTGGCCCCCCCTCTCTGCACCCCACTAGTGATAAGATAGAGTTACAGAGAGGGGTGTTGAGTCCCAGTGAGGACTGTTTCTCCACCAGCCTCTGGGGAATGATTGTAATAAATGCCAAGCTGAATTCAATGAACATATGAGGCATCATCTCAAGCTGGGTCCAGACGGAGTGAAGGGACAAGGCTATAGCATTGTCTGAGGAACGTTTCTTCTATAGGCAAATTGAAGTAGGCCCAAATTGAAGCATCTCTCGGAAATCTGATGCACCAGACGCTCGAAGAATTTCATAATAGTGGAGGTCAATGCCACGGGGCAGTAGGCATTGAGACCTGTTATTGATGCCCTCTTGGGTATCAGGAATTTGGTGACTCTCTTGAACCCTAAGAGAATGATGGACTGCTGAGGTGTTGAAGATGTCCATGAAGGCCTCCATCAATTGGTCTGTGCAGTCCTTCAGACCCTGATCAAGTGTGTTGTCTGGTCTTGTTGTCTCGTGTAGTTCACCTTGATAGGGTTCTCTCCACCTCAGCTGCAGCTATGCAGGGGGCCACAGATTTTCCTTTGGCATCATTCTGTTTTCTTATTAAACTGTGGGTAGATGTTCAGTCTGAAAGGGAGGCATCATTTTCCTCAACTTGCAAGGTTGACTTGTGATCTGTTATTGACTTGATCCCTTGCCACATGCGCCTTGAGTCACCAGTGTTGCACAGCTGTCGGTACCCACACTTTGCATGGAAGAGTTCAGCCCTGACTGATCTTAGTTTCATCCTATCCCCTGTCCTGAATTCAGCAACATTAGATCTGAGTAGGGCCTGGACCTCTGCATCCAACCATGGTTTCTGTGTAGTCCTGGTTTTGAGGCATTTGATCACAGTGACATCATCAATTCATTAGCTGTTGTCTCCAGACACTGAGATCATGTACTCCTCTATGTTTACATGAATGTTGTAGTTGGCCACCTCCCTGAAACAGCTCAGTCCATGGCCACAGCACCAATCCCTGAGGCACCCCACTAGTCACAAGCATCAATTCTGAGAAACAATTATCCACCATTACTTTATGGCTTCTCCTGTTCAGCCATTGTAGAATCAAGTTCATTACTTCACCATAAGGTCTGAACTTTCCTGACCAACCTCCCATGTAGACAACATCCACAGCCTTTCCTTCATCAAATTATCTAATTGGGCATTACTGACAAAAAAAAACGTTTTGCAAGGTGATGACTAAATGGCGTTGAGATCAATATTTGCTCATCTAGTGCTGAAAGGCACACGCTTGGAATTCCCTTCGATATTAGCCCTGTTCTTTAGTTTTGCTGACGACTGCAGATCTGAGATTAATTGTTTATTCTCAGATGTAAATCAATAAAATGCACGCGAGATGAGTGACAAGGGCTATGTTTTATGTGGACAAATTTGCACCCAGTTCTAATAATTTCTCTTAATGCTTTGTCAACTTGTGTAACTTATGCAAATTAGGGGTAGGTTATGGTTAAGCACAAGCTAACATTTTTTAAAATCTAAGCTATTCGTTTTAACTTCGTGTTTTGCTTTAATAACGTACAGAGGCAATGACCCCAACAGAGGCTTTCTTGAGAGGACAGGCCAAGCAAACAGCAAAGAGTGACCTCAGCCTGATGTCGCCGCCTCGTCTCCCCACCCCCGTCCGCCCCGCCAGCGTGGGACTGAGGAGGAAAAGTGCTGAAAGGAGAGCTCACTGTGCACTGAACGCCGATCACCCGGCCACGCTTTGATCGATCGTTTCAATGAGGACGATGCCACTCCTCGCCTTCCCAACTCCCACTCAGAATTCATTCCAAGGACCCTCCCCAAAGGAAGGATTGTCCCCCCCCCCACCAAAAAAAACTCGCCGAACCAACAGCGACTTTCTTTGCATTTATGCAGACGCTTTTACTTCCGTGTCAGAAGCTCTGGATGAAATCGCCCGTCACTAGAGAATTCATTGACTTGCGTTTCACTGGTTTCTTTCCATTGCTTGCGGGGGGACGTGAGGGTGGGTGAGTGGTGCAGAGAGTTGAGTGAGAGAGGTCAGAGTCGTCCCTGTCCGGAAAGCATGGCTGATGGGAAGAGAAACTGGAACAAGGAGGATGATCTGCCGGTCTACCTTGCCAGGCCGGGTACAACGGCTCAAACCCCCCGGCAGAAATACGGAGGCATGTTCTGCACCGTGGAAGGTGCGTATGAGAGTAAGACAATAGATTTCGATGCCTACAGCGTGGGGCGACGCAGCTCCAAGGCATCCCGGAGCGCCAGCCGGCATGACATCTTGTCCCCGGAATCGGACGGACTGAGCGAAACTGCCAGCGACATCAGTGAGATCTCTGGCTCGGTCATCAGCTCTCCGAGCGAACGGGAGGAGCGGGCCCCGCTGGAGATCAAACCCGCGACCGACAAAGAACTGCTCCAGGGCTGGGAGCAAGGCAAGGTACACGGCGACGTCATCTCCAGTAGTATTAAACGATCACACCCACACACAAAAGTTCCTTCTCATTTAACAATCCAACAGCCTCATCCAGTTTCCAAAGTCACTGAGGGGAGGGTTTCATTTTAAACACTTCGTCATTGGATTAAGTTGTTTGAAAGAAGCGGGGGCTTTGTGGTGATTTAAAGTCACCGCGGGAGAGGGATTTCACAAATCCAATTCTGGTTAAAAACCTCCTGCTAGAAAGTCGACTGATTCTTTTGTTCGGTGTTGATTGAACTGGAATCAGGCGGCCGGGGGGAGGGGAAGCTGAAGAGAAGTTGTGTGTGCCCTCCTCCCCCTCCTCCCTCCTCCTCCTCCTCCCCCTGGGGTGTTGGCTCCACCGCACAGTGTTGGAATCCGGCGTGGGCATGGTGCCTTGGAAAGAAGCGTCCAGTATTTTAAACCATCGCCCAGCCTCTTGCAGATGACACGGGAGCCATTGTGGGAGGCAGCTCTCCCCCTCACGTGTCACTTTTACGCCCAGGTGTGGAATAAAACAGCTCGGTGTCTCGTCTCTTTTCTGAGCCCATTGCAGCTTAAGAGTCCTTCCCCCGAGCAACACTTAAAGGAAGATAACATTTCTAACACGGAATTAGAATAAATGCATCAAATCCACGTCTCTCCTGTGAGGTTTTTTTTAAAAAAACAAGAACTTTGGGGGGTTGAAGCCCTGCTTGCATTTGTCACTATGGAGGCAGCATGACACGTTTTACAACCCAGGGAGAGTAAATCGAAGGATAAATATTCTGCTTTGATTTGCTCGTTGAGAGGGAAGCGGAGAGTGTGAATGGGTGCCGCTGAGTTTCGTCAGGCTGCCGGTGGGAAGTGCTTCCTGAGGTGAACCGCGTCTCCGTGAGCCTCGCAACCTCTAGAAGGAGCTGTTCGCTTAACTCCCTCTGGACGGCTGCAGACCTCTCCAACAACAGGCAGCACACACAGAAAGACTTTAATAAACACTGCTTGCCAGAACAAGAACAAGGTTCCAGTTGGTAAAGTCACAATTGGCAGCCCACTTTAAAGACTAAAGTCATCCCCCCCCCCCTCTCTCTTCCCCCCTCACAATAAACATGCCCGACCAAGGCGGCCAGGATATGCAGCGCGTGACGGTAAGCTCTTTCTTTGGGGCGAGAAGGGCGCCCAGCGGCTCTGTCCGTGTGCGCGCCCTCCAGACCGGGACTTGGGGCCAGGGGGAGGTTGGAGGACCAGATTTGACTTTCCGAGCAGCAGCGCGTTTGGGAGGATCATGGCGGCGAAGGGCCTGGGAGGCAGAGTTCATTCTAAACCGGTTGGCATGATCTACAAGGGGGGGGGGGGGTTTAAAGTGCTGATTGTGTTTGGAGATGATGGGGGAGAGTGGACGGACGGAGGTGGTTTCAGGCGATGCCGTGGGTGTGGCTGCTCTCCTGAGGAGACCTGATCGATCAATACGTCTCGGGCGAGAAGAGCGAGCAGCTTCGCGGGGAAATGGGACACGGGTTGCAACAGTAGCAGCCAAATAACGGGACCAGGACAAAAGATACGTGGGGTGGTCAACCTCGGCCGTGAGGCAGCGGGTTTTCTCTCTGGAATGGGCGGGATTCAAGCGAGACCCAACAAACCTCCCCCCCCCCACCCCCCTTCATTTGCACAAAGCGCCATCACTGAGACCCACCGCGAGGGTCCAATTTTAATTACACGATGCTGTGGGTGGGATGGTTGACGCTGTTCTGGATTCGGGACAGATGAGGCGAGTTCATATTTTGGTCGGTCTCCTGATGCATGCAGACCCCCTTTGATGTGAAAGTGGAGCGCACGGAGAATGAGCTTTCAACTCGGTGCCGACCCGGACAAACACAGGCCGCGTCGGTTGGTCAAGGTTGTGATATACGTTACCTTTCGTCCATCAGGCGTTAGGGGCGGGAGAGGGCAACATTATAATATCATCGGCTGTGTCGCCTTCCAGGGCAATCAGTAAAAGCCATTGGGAGTGTGTGAATTTGAGAGCGGACGAGAGGAGGATTAAACCTGGAGGCTGCGGGTTTCTCAGATGGGCGACGCCCATCTTCGCTCCAGCTTTGTAATTTGTCCCGCGAACGCGATGTTCACAGATCACCTTTCACTTTCAGGTGTCATGAAAATGCTGAGGAATTATTCAGTGAATGGCAGGATTCTCGAAGTGGGAGAACCAACTGCAAGTTTTTGTGTTTCTGTACACTTCTAAACTGACTGAAAACTCGACATGACCCTGTAACACTGATTATGGTGCCTTTTAAGAGACTGGCATGATTCAAGATACTCTTTCAAAAGGGTATTTAGTTGCAAAAGAATTGATTGGTCTTTTGGGGGTTTTGGAAGAAAAGAATCAAATACAGCGGTGAGCTGGTTGCACGCTTCTTCAGGTGCAAAGGGTTGCAGAGGGAAGATCAGAGTTGGAAGGGAAGGTGCAGAGAGATCAATCATTGGTTTGGAAATGAGGGTGTGGCATGGTAGCAAAATGAGATTGAATTTTTGGCATTCGTGATAAAACAAATCAAAAAGTGCCAGTAATCGAAAAGAACAGAATATGCTGACCGGGCAATATCTGTTGATAGAGGAACCGTTAACTTTCCCACAGTTCTGAGATGTTGTAGCTCATTTGTTTCTCGATGAACACAAATTGCTGGATGAGACGAGAGCTATTGTGGAATGGAGGGGAGATAAAACTTCATTTGTGGATCAGATTGTCAATCGGTAACATGGGGTTTAGAATTCTGGACCAAAAGAGGAATATTGGAGCCTAATTGATAATTAAATGGGGATGGGAGGGTGAACCATGAAAGGGGGTTTGCTCACTCAATTGAAATATTTTGGGTCCATGTTCCAGATATTTGGTGATGACAGGGTAGACTGTAATCAGGGATAGTGGTTGCAATGAGATTGATTGAAATTATGAATAATTCCAGTTCCAGATCTAGAATGTTCAACTGAACAACATGGGACAGCCCTTCAACCTGCCATGACTGCACCAACCATAATTTGCCAACTAATTAATCCCATCTGCCTGTACATGCTCTACATTCTTTCAATCTCTATCTGTACATGTGTCTGTCTAAAAGTCTCTTAAATATTGCTACAGTATCATATCTGTTTCTACCACCTCCCCTGGCTGCATGCTCTGGGTACCAACTTCATTGTGTTAACACTAGCCTTGGGACTCTCCTTTAAACTATTCCTCTCCAATTTAAAATCCATGTCTTCTGATATTTGACGTTTCCACCCTGGGATAAGGATGTTTGATTACATCTATGTTTTTCTGAATTTTTTGCATCTGTCAGGTCACCCTTCAGTTTCTGACCCTTGGAGAAAACAATCCAAGCTTGTCCAACCTCTTCTTATAGCTAATCCTCCCCAATGCTTGCTATGGAATCATTTGGTGATGAATTCAAGTATTTGTTCTAGCTTTTGGAGAATATAATTTCAGTCGTAATTTTTGTGTGTGGCAAAAATAGAGGAACACAGAAAACTGTAACTGTTGACCTTGCAGCTCCCCCTCCCCCAGCTCCACATTAATTGTCATTGTTAATGGTTACTTTTGTTCAGACTTCCATTATTTTAAAACAATTCCTCAAAAAACCATGCTTGAGTACCTTCCTGAGTATCACCATCTATCATCTTTTGTTCTTGCTTCAACTCTTAGAAAGTGTTATTACCTCATTTTTCCAGCACCAGGGCTCTAGACCTGATCACAGTCTTGGTCCAAACACAGACCAAAGAGCTGAATTCCAGATGTGAGTGAAAGTGATTGCCTTTGACATCAGGGCAGTATTTATATGGTCGTCAGAAGCCCTGGTTTAAAAAAAAAAGCGTCAGTGGGTATCAGGGGAAAATACACCAACAATTGATCATTCCTTTTTTAAAGGTAGATGGTTGGGCCTCTTGGTGGTCACTCAACATAACTTTACAACATCATCGCTGAGTTCCTCCAGGCAGTGCTCTTGGCTCAACTATCTTTAGTACTCTGTCAATGAATTTCCTTCCAACATAGGTTCAGAAATAAAGAGGTTCACTGCTGCCTTAGAAAATGAAGCAGCCCATTACCAACATGCACCTCGACAACATTTAGGCAGAGGTTGATATGCGAAAATTGCAATAGTTTTACACAAGGTCCAGACAATGACCATTTTGAGTCAAAGGGGATGTAACCATCCACCCGATTTATTCAAAGGCACTACTTTGGGTGAAAAAAATAAGAAAAACACTCTGGTCATCACGAAGTTCTTCAAAGCTTTGAATCCTTTGACCTTAATCTTCCATTCCATTCCTAGCACTGCCTTCCTTCGTTAAAATCAAGAATTATTCTGTAACTGTGACCATGGTACATTCATCACCCTTGTCATGCAAGTGGGTCGGAAGGGCTTGTTACCATGCTGTATCACGAAATTGGATGAATTTGACTGGCGTTCCATCTGCCATAGTCAAAGCAATGGTGCATGCAATATGGCTGCAGTGTGCACTGTGACAACTTGACAAGGCAACTCCTGAATCCATGAACTTGAGAAATGTCATGTCGTAGTCATTCTCACATTGACCTTGCCAGCATCAGCATTTCCTGCAACATCACGCAGGATCGTTTTCCACTTGGGCTCCCTTTGAATTTGTTTCTTTACAACACAGATTCACAAAAATGGAGCTGAGCTTTAATGGCTTAAATTGTAGCCTTCAAAAGAGTCTGGATATGGTGTCAATTAAAACTTTCAAAATATTTGTTCAGTAAAAGCATCAAGGGACATAAAATTAAATTTCCTTATTAAAATGTGCAAAGAGCTTGAGAGCATGAATGACCTATTTTAATGTTGGAATCAACAAGCCACTTCAATCACCCACAGATTGGAGGAACAGCACCTCATTTTTCATCTGGGCACTTTCCAACCCCAGGGCTTTCCACTAATCAGCTTGCCTTCCCCCTCCCCCCTTATCTAGTCATTCCAGTTCCTACTTCCTTTCTCTCTCCACCTAGCCTAGACTCCTTCCCCCCCCCCCCCCCCCACTTGCAGTGTCTCCCTCCACTCCACCAATCATCTCCCACCCTCCCTCTCCCCTTTCCCCTTTTGTTCGGACATCTCTCATGTTCTCCCACATCTTGATGAAGGGCTCAAGCCTGAAACATTGGTGATGTATCTTTACCTTTGCCACATAAAGGCACTGTTTGATCTGCTGAGTTTCTCCAGCATTTGTATGTTTTTTCACTTAACCACGGTGTCAACGGAATCCTGTGTTTTACCACTTCAGTCATATTCTCAGATTAATGTTTGGAATCTTCCTTGGATTTATACTCGTCCATCTTTTTGTCATTCCTTTAGTGACATGATTCAAAGGTTTAGGACCAATTTATTTAATGTGAACAATCTCTTTCTGCCATGACTAATTGCTGCACATAATCATCTAAATGAATGAATCAATGAGAATTAATTGTCATATACATAAATACAAAGTACGGGTGCATAGTAAGGCCCTAAGATATCAGAGCAGAATCAGGCCATTTGGCTGTTCGAGTCTGCCCACCATTCCATCATAAGTAATTTACTATTCTTTCAACCCCTTTTTCCTGCCTTTTCCCTTTAATTGACTTCTTTCCTCATCCAGAACTATCTATCACTATCTTAAATAGTCCCAATAACTGGGCCTTCTACAACTATCTGCAGCAATGAATTCTACAGATAAAGTGAAGGTGAATGAAGCCAATGGCAGGGTGGAGGGGGAGGTATGGGCGTGCTCCCCCTGAGCACATTCTGCAAAAGTGGCACATTTTTGAACTGTGTGCTCACTACTCAGTCTCCTATGGTGGTGGGCTACCAGCACATCACATACCCAGTGAAGTTGCTCTCTGCTCCAATGGTGGGAGACATCATCTATATACATGCAGCCAGTTTGCCTGAATTTCTCAGGGAAAGAACCTGGTCCAAACACAAAACCTCACTTCTCTTTGGTGTTTTGCATTTTATTTGTTCCAGACAGTTGTAGAAAAAAAATGCACTTGTAAAATGGAGCATGAATGCGTAATTTTCGCCATTAAAGTGGCTCATGCTCCCACACTTTGGAAAGAAGCTTCATTGATTAAAAACCTCCCATTGCATTAGTACAAGAACCATTGATTGATCCCGATAGAAGACTGATAGCCATTGGTCTTGAAATTTGCAGTTGCCCCTAATTACTTTGAAGCTGAACCTTATTGCAATGGTATTAGCGTTGATTGATTATGTGAGGTAGTTTCTAGTAAAAGCTTTAATTTCTCCTGATCAACCCAAGGGCATAGATGTTTATATCCTTCATTTCTCCTACCCTTCAACCATCCACCTATCCCATTTGCAAAGGAGCTATCAACTAACTCCAAGTAAACAAGAAAACTCACATCTGCTGGGGTCTAGTGCAATGCACAAAAGTGCTGGAGAAGGTCAGAGGGTCACGCAGCATCTAGAAAAGTAAACCACTTGTGCAAATTTTTTTTCCCCGTGACAATGCGCACTGAATGCATGTGCAAACGTAAACCTGAATTTGTTTCAGGATGATTTTGGAACAGCCTATCGCTCATGGCTAATAAAACTGCATTGGCATGTTTTGATATAATTACAAGTATGATTGCATTCTATAAAGTAACATATTTAGTTAAGATTTTATTCTATACCTTGAACTGCATTATTTTAGGTTGCTAACCTTCAGTGTGCACCTTAATTTTCTTTGTGCACTTGTTGCACACTTTGCGTGTGCGCAAACACATGTACAGCTTTGAGGGAACGGGTCATGGTACCCTTTTTAGTGTGTTCGCTCCCCCTAATGTTAGAGCCTGGCTACGCCCGAGGGAAGATTGTATTTATTGCAGCTGTCTAGATATGTAAAATACACACAAAATAAGTATATGTAAGATACTATACAGTTAGACAGTAGAGCAAAAAATATGTTGTGACAGTTGTAGACATATGGTGGTCTTGAAGTTGTGTTACATTTCAATTGATACAGGATCCTGATAGCTGTTGAAAGAACTGTTCTTGAACATGGAGATGCTGGACTTTTTGATTTTGTAACTTCTGCCTGAAGGTAGAAACGAGAAGAGGGCACGGCCAGTATGATGTTTATAATGTGGTTGCCTTTTTGAGGTCGTGCCTCAATGTGGATGACCTCAATAGACTGTGCCATGATGGATCTGTCTGCTATTTTCTGTAACCTTCTGCCTTTCTGGGCATTTGAGTTTCTGAGCCAGGTCATGGTGAAGTCAGTGAGTATGCTTTCTGCAGTACACCTGTAGAAGTTTGATAGAGTATTCAACAACTTGCCAAATCTCCACGTTTCTTAGAAAGTAGAGGCATTGGGGTCCTTTCTTCACAGGTCTTGTTTATGTTGGAAAATAGTTTGATTAAGATTAGAAGATAATTTTCGGTTCCAGCGATAAGCTTTAATCTTTCTCAATCAATCATTGCCAGCCATTGCTCACTAGTACAATGCATCTCTACCTATTCAAGAGAGAACTGGCCTTCAAATCTCTATGACCAAGGCTAATTATTTTCCTCGTTTTCTGCATGGCTTATACTTATTTTGACCTTCATATCAGGTGGCTTGTTGCTGAAATGCAAGCAAGTGTTACTCTACACTTCCTTTCTCTGCATTCTGTTTGATATTTCCCAGAACCTAATAAGCATAAACTCAATTTTTCCTCACATATCCATGTAAGTCCTTCAATATGTGTTGGTCATCTCTCACTGTTTAAAGTCTACATCATCACCTTCATATTTTTTTGTTTTTCTTTTTAAATATTTTTATTGAGTTTAACATATAAACTTGCATACAAAATTATAAGGAAAACACATAACAAGTCATCTTGTATACATACAGGAACAAAACAAAATGGATGGAATGACATTAGACGGTTCCTTGATCCACATGAGAAACAAGTTATTGAATTAATCTATGATAATCATGTTGAAACTCGTATTTGCCAAATTAATCCAAAAGAAAATTGATCAAAAGAAAAAAAAGAAACAAACAAAAAAAATCCTAATAACTAAATCTAATCTACACCCTCCCTTTAATCAAGGTTACCATTGTAAAAGAAAAGGGAAATTGTGGATCGGATGGCAACCTCCAGACATTGTACAGAGAATCTACGCAACATTCAAAATTCTTAATTCTTCCAATCATGATCGTATTCTATGAATGGGCCCCACTCCTTTACAAATTGAAACTTTCTATCTAATGGTGTATCTAATTTTCTCCAACCTTAAATAGGACATTACATCATGTCATCACTGTGAATGGGTCCGTGAAGTGTCGTCTTTCCATTTCAATAAAATTACTCATCTGGCTATCAGCATGGTAAAGGCTAACACTTCCTGAGTTGCAGCCAGAGGTATATCTGGCTCACGTTAAAAACCAAACAAAGCAATTAATGGACATGGTTCTATTTTGATCTTAAAAATTGTTGATAAAGTTTGTAAAATGTCTTCCCAAAATCTTTCTAAATTTGTGCATTCCAAAAACATATGGATCAATGAATCTTCAGAAATTTTACATTTCTTACATAGTGGATTAATATCTGCATAAAAATGAAATAATTTAAGTTTGGACATATGTGTTCTGTGTAACACCTTGAATTGTAATAGGCAGCGCCTTGCACAGAATGAGGAATCATTAATCAAGCTAAGAGTAGAGTACCAGTCTTCGTCTAAAAATGTTGGTCAAATCTTGTTCCCAGTCGTTCTTAATCCCAGCCATTGAGGCTGATCTTAAATCCAATAAATCATTATAAATATACAATATTAATCCACTGTGGAAAAAATAAGTGTTAAAAAATGAATCAAGGATTTTAGTATTTGAGATTAGAGGAAAATCAGAAAGTTTGGACTGAACAAAATGTCTAACTGGTAAATATCTAAAAAAATTAAATTTGGTTGGTAATTATTCAAAAGAAGCAAAGTTACCTAAAATAAAAATATTCGTATAACTTTGGATACCTAATCTATACCATTCCTTGAAACCTACGACCAGCACTGACGGCTGAAAAAGATGATTATCTATAATGGGACTAGCCAGAGAAAAACTTAAACCCAAAGAATTTTCTAAATTGAGCCCATGTTCTCAACCTATTTCTCATTAAAAAATTATGTATCAATTGAGAAAAGGAAAATGGTGAAAAAAAGATCCTAAAATTGCCAACATATTTTTTTGGAAAACTTCAGTTCCATTTCTACCCAAGAGGGACAATTCAATTACTTATCCAAATGTAATAATAAAAGTAAATTACATATACACGTATTAATAGAATCTAAAATCTGGAAGTGATAATCCTCATTCGATTCTTTTGAAGATGGGCTTTATTTATATGTGGTTGTTTTCCCTGCCATATATAAGTAGAAACAACCAAATCTAATGAACTTAAAAAAGGATTTAGGATTAAAAATTGGTAAAGGTTGAAAAAGATGCCATATGTAAGGTTGAGTTCTTTAGCTGTTGCTAAAAATTTCTTTAAGTTGTTGTCGTGCTCAGCCTGTGTTTTCCCACAGATAGAGAAACATACCCTGTAACTAATACGTCCTAACAATCTTATCCATTTCCCTCTGAAACACTGACACACCATTAGTGACTCCAAAAGGTACCCTTTTAAACTGGTATAACCCTTCCCCCCTCCATTAGCCTCAAAAGCCGTATAGGGCCGTTCCCTTTTCTTAATGGGGATTTGGTGATAAGCTACTTTGAGGTCGATAGTGGAGTAATCATTTCCTTGATGCGTGGCAGGGGGTTAGGCATCCAGGTTCATGTAATGGCTGTAGTCAATAGCCAGTCGTCTCTTGGTGTGATTTTTCACGACTACCACTTGGGCCCGCCTCGGACTATTTCTAGGTTAAATTACTCCCTCTTTAAGCAGTCTCTGGGTCTCAGCTTTGATAAACTCATGATCCTCTTTGCTGTAAGAATGTCTCTTAGTGGCAATCGGCTGACACTCAGGGGATAAATCACTGGAAAGGGAAGGAACTTTGATCTTTAATGCAGACAGACCGCAGTAACTAGTGCAGGGGATGGTAAGTGTGGGTAGTGGCCCACCGAAATTTAACACTACACTGTTCATCTGAGATTGAATATCTAACCCTAGTACCACAGGGGCGCAGAGCTCCAGCATAATAAAGAGCCACACATCAGCCAGGCAATGTCCCTGCAAATTTAAAGTAACTTTACACTTGTCCTGTACAGTTTTTGTAAGTTCACTACAAGCCATCGATATCTTTCGGTTCACTAGATATCTCCGCAAAATAAGGCTCCGGCAACTCTCTTGTGGATGTAGCTATTTATCAGTGGGAGTACTTTCCACCTTACACGCTTTAGCGAAGTGGCCGAGTTTCCCACAATAGCTGCAGGTAGCAAATCAAGCCGGGCACTTCTGTCTGGGGTGCCAGCTCTTATCACAGAAGTAGCATTTTTCAGGAGTTCGCCCTTTTCTTTCCTTCAGGGTTCCAGCACTCCTGGATGTTTCCTTTTCGGTTTCTAGCATTTCACTGGGCCGCCTGGCACTTCTCAGTGTTTTGGCTAGAGTTACTGCCCGGTCGTAGGTTAAGGGCTCCATCTCCAGCAGCCTCTGTCGGATGTAACTAGAGTCAATCCCGTTGACAAAAGCATCCAGCTTCAAGGCATTGCGGTGTTATTGCACATTGACTGCCCTGAAATCATATTCGTTTGCCAGTGAGTCGAGGGCCAGTGCATAGGCAGCATCACTTTCCCTGGGTTTCTGGTGTCTAGTCAGCAACTGGTTTTGAACAAGCACCACATTCCGTGGTGCTGCATAGTAAGCAGTTAGATGTTCCTGGGCTATAGCCAGAGTGGTAGCTCCTTGTGTTACGGCGAAAGGGACCTCACCCAGCAGAGAGTTCAGGTGGCCCCACTGTCTTCTTCTTCTTTCTTTCTTTGGCTTGGCTTCGCGGACGAAGATTTATGGAGGGGTAATGTCCACGTCAGCTGCAGGCTCGTTTGTGGCTGACAAGTCCGATGCGGGACAGGCAGACACGGTTGCAGCGGCTGCAGGGGAAAATTGGTTGGTTGGGGTTGGGTGTTGTGTTTTTCCTCCTTTGTCTTTTGTCAGTGAGGTGTGCTCTGCGGTCTTCTTCAAAGGAGGTTGCTGCCCGCCGAACTGTGAGGTGCCAAGATGCACGGTTTGAGGCGATATCAGCCCACTGGCGGTGGTCAATGTGGCAGGCACCAAGAGATTTCTTTAGGCAGTCCTTGTACCTCTTCTTTGGTGCACCTCTGTCACGGTGGCCAGTGGAGAGCTCGCCATATAACACGATCTTGGGAAGGCGATGGTCCTCCATTCTGGAGACGTGATCTACCCAGCGCAGTTGGATCTTCAGCAGCGTGGATTCGATGCTGTCGGCCTCTGCCATCTCGAGTACTTCAATGTTAGGGATGAAGTCACTCCAGTGAATGTTGACGATGGAGCGGAGACAACGTTGGTGGAAGCGTTCTAGGAGCCGTAGGTGATGCCGGTAGAGGACCCATGATTCGGAGCCGAACAGGAGTGTGTGTATGACAACGGCTCTGTATATGCTAATCTTTGTGAGGTTTTTCAGTTGGTTGTTTTTCCAGACTCTTTTGTGTAGTCTTCCAAAGGCGCTATTTGCCTTGGCGAGTCTGTTGTCTATCTCGTTGTATCGCCTCATCAACCACGTTGTTTTGAGCCATGTAGTAATTGAAACAAGCAATCCAGTGGTTGAAAATTTCTCTGGCCCTTGGGGCAGACTGGTCGATTATCAGCCGCTCTGGCTTGAGTGGTGCATCCATTTCTGCTAATAAAATTGAAGTACCAGTTGATGAAGTAGACAAAGACGATGTAGTCAAACAATAATCATGGCTTTTATTAGTAGAAACTCATGGTACAATAATGAAAGACAATAGGTGGATTTACAGTTGTATCCAAGGGGAGTGTCCTTAACACTAGAGATAATGCACAGCCAATGTTAGTACAGCAAGGGTCGCCAGAGGGGAAACTGGCAGCTTGGCAGACATTCACCACAGCCTGAAAGAAAGAGGTTATCATCTGGAGAACCCTGATCGGGCAAGTTTCATCAGTGAGACACTGATGTGACTAATGGTGGTACCTCAGTTGTGGAAATCCTGTAACCACAAATCTCTCCCTGCAAACCTCCAAAGAACCTTCCTATGCAGTAAACATTACCTTTCGGCACCAAAGTCTGGTGAACTTTATACATGTTAAATTCTGTGCATAGTATAAGAATTGCCTACAACCAGTGAACTTGGACGAATGAGAAGTGAGATTGTATTGTGAGCCAAAGAACATTTCTTAAATTTACACACACATTACATACACATGTGCTTAGAATTAGAAGGGAGCTAAGTTGGGTTTAGTTAAGTTAATAGAGACAAGTTAAAGTTTGATTCTGTTTTCATGTTTAAAGATACTTAAAAGCAACTTTTGTTTAATAACCATTTGTCTTGCAGAGTATCTATTGCTGCTGGTTTTGGGTCCTTTGGGTTCATAACAAAATTGAAAATCATTTTGATTGATTTGATTGATTCGTTCTAACCTTTCCTTGTTAGTCTTCCTCTTCATATTAGCAATATAAGAAATAATATGTCCTCTTAAATATGCTTTCACTGTGTCCCACACAATCAAGTTGGACATCATTGGAGAGGAGTTAGAAAAAGAAAAACTGTATTTGTTTCCCCATAAAATGGGAAAAAAAGATAAGCAAGGAGAGTAGTGTTACATCTCCATTGCCTTTTTGCAAACGGTATGTCTTAAAAATTCAATGATAAGATAACTGGGGCATGGTTATGTTATACTTGAGGCCTCCCCATTGTAAATAGCAACAGCCTCAATGTCAGTGCAGACTAACTCAATGCTTTACTAATTACATACTACAAGCATTACTACTGTGTTCAATATAAATTAGTTCCCCACGTCATCGCATACACGTAATGGTGTCATATCCAACACTCTGCCTCCACACCCACCCAGCATACATAGTCTTTGAAACGTTCCAGTGGGTGTTCAATTCGTTTGCATCTACGGAGAGGGATGGTATCGGTTGGGGCACTTGGTTGTTGTAAAGGAGCTCTAGGCATGATCTGTTCTGGTTCATCAGTCAGGATATAACTGGGTGTTGGGCGGTCTTTTTGGAGTTGGGGTGCGAAGACCCACTGGGCTGCTCGCCTGGTTTCTGGTTTCAGGTGCCCTCCTTGATTTGTGGTCTCGGCCCTTCTCCATGACCATTGACGTGTGGTGAAGACACTTTTATTGGTAGCTGGGTCGGCCCCTCACTGAACACACCGTCCTTTCTGGATTCGGGTGTCATTTTGCATCGTCCACTGGTCTTAGTTGGTCGAGGTGTTTTTCCCTATTGTGTCCCCCACTAGGATGTGATACGAGTATGGGATGAATTTTTTCAGGATCACTCCCTGCATCCATGGAGCTTTATGGACGCGGTAGTCTTGCACCAAAACTGGTTCCCCCACTTCATTCGATCTTGGGTCTCTCTTAGCAGAAGCTGTCTGTGGCTGTCTGTTGCAGTCTGAGGCTGATATTTGGACGTATTGCTAATAGTCTGGTCCTTAGATTTCTCCTGAACAATCAATCTCTCCACACACAAATTATGAATTATATATGCATCTTCACATAAAACCATCATTTAATAAAACATTTCATTATAACTTATCCCACATTATAATAATTTACAGTTTTGTTGTTTAAATATCTTGATAAAACAAACATCTTTGCATATTAAAACTGTTCAAGCCTGCCTAATTAAATGGAATTGATTGTCTAAAAATATTCCCTTGACATGAAAATCTCCAATGCGCATGAGCAGGGTTAAAATAAAGCCATTGTAACAAAAATTAATTGATTCTAAAAGGATTTGGCCTCCCTCAACTTAAACTTAATTAAACCTTCTAATATGTAGCAAAAACAGTGTTTTTAAAACTAACCCTTTAGAATGTCAAATATTTGGTACCCATTAAAATTCAGTGTCATGATATACAAGCACTCCATGTGCATGCATTGTAGAGTTGCCCACTTCCATTTATCATCCCCCTCAAGCATTTTTTTCCTTCTATCAAACTCTACTTTCCTGTCTGATCCCTAATTTCAGCTAACATTACAAGTGGTTCTCTTGCCTTGAGCATTGATCTTCAGCTACATGCCTGCACTGGATTGCAGGTGTTGTTGCCTTCTCATTCTGTGCCACCCTAGGAAGACTGAAACCATTGATTTTAATGTATTTTCCCAAGTCACTGCCTCTCTGGCAGTTGGCCCCCTCTGTCATGGTTTTGGACTTCATACCATCACTGACTTCATTTATACCTACAAAACAGTATTCAAGTCACCAGTCACATGTCAGCTGATCAATTCCATTTTTTAACCTCTAAACACAATGATTTCAATTCACTTTTGTTGTCCTTTCTTTTTTCCACCATGATGTCTTGGAGAATGATTTTGCCCAATGCCATATCTCCCACTTTCAAATTTGCCCTTCACCCTTATACTTGCTGTCCTACACTGGCTCCCAGTTAATGCCACCTTCCCTAAAATTCACATAATTGTTTTCAACTCCCATCTCCTATCTCCCCTCCATTGTGCCCCTCTGATTATTCTACCCCTCCTGATCTCTCATAACTAAATCTTTTGGGATTATCTGGCCTCTTCACTAGTTCAAGATTTAATCACCACATATTTGGTGGCCATGCCTACAATGCCCAATGCCCTTTGTTTAAATTCTCTTCATAAACCGAAATGCCTCCCTTTCTTCCTTAAAGACTTTCTAAAGTTTAGAGGTTTGGGTTAATTGGCCCGTTCGTCCAAATTTGTTTTTGTTGCTTAATAAAGCATGATAGGATGTTTTTGCTACATGAAAGATACCCTTTAAATGAAAGTATATGTTATTCCTTGCTTTTTTTAAAAATCCATCTCATTGAATAAACTTTTGATGGCACTTCTTAAAACCTAAAACCTTTAAGTTTTTCTTATATTCTCTGTGAAAGTCCTTGGAACATATAATCTACAGTGGAACTGTTGGTAGAATATGTGGTTGACAGAAAAATCTATGAAGTATTTAATGAGTGCTTTGAAGAGCCTGATTGTATAAAACTGTCATGAATTATAAAGTTGACAAGTTAAAACTTCATATAACTCCTAATGAAACATGCCAAGTAAATCAAACTAAACCATTCTGTAAATGATAGTCATTAAACCTAGAAGTACAGGTACAATCTATCTAAAAAAAACAAGTGCTTAATTACACCTATTAAAACTAATGACCATATACTCTCCAGGGAAATTAATGCATCTTAATTGTTGGACCTTCTGTTTTATTACATTTAATCATTCATTATAACATGGAAAATATTTATGCCAGGTAAATCTACATTTTGAAAGCCATTGGTAGTGCTTGGAAAGAAAAGATGTAGCCACTTGTCAAACTGTATGATGCAGTCAATGTCACCAGTTCATAGAATCATTCAGATACTCTTTTGCCTTGAGCATGTTCTGTAATTGTGGTATTTTGAACACAGTCACATTTCTTGGATAGGAGTTGACTTGAATGGCCAATTGAAGATATATATACTGTGAAGATTAAGAAATGCAATCACAGTGGATTATTAATATCTCAGTAGAAAATAGAAATAGAAGTTGCATTATTTTTATTGTATAATGTAATATTTGTGGTAATGAGGTGTTGCTACTTACAAATAATGCATGAAATGATTAGACTTGCCCTTTGCTTTAGAAATATTTTTGTATAACTATTGCAAGAGGATAATTTTTTTTTAATATAATGGTGAATTACCTCATACAGTATATATTCTCGAATCAACCTTTATAAATATTTCTGAGTAGAGTATTAAACAACATCATTTAACATGCATATTGTACAATATATTCAGTTAATGATGATGTGCAGAATGCCAGATGAAGGTGTAGCGACAACTCCAGTAGAGCTACTAAATCAATTCACCAGGCACAATGGTTAGTCAGCAAAGACTTTTTATTCAAATTTTCCTCCTCTTTTAAATCCCTTCCGGCCTGGACACCTGGGTCCGGAAGTGACATCACCCCGTGCCTATAACTCACCTGAAGAACGCGTGGTTTAAACTAAAGCCGACGGGAGCCATCTTGTAGGTGAGTACCTAACTCCCTAGTGCTCTGCGATTTAGCCTGCAATGCTGCACGTCCTTTTGGCCAGGTGAGTGAGTGACGATTAGGCCGGCGGTGCTGCTTGGTCGTTTGGTTAGCTGCGCGGGTGACGGTTTGGCCCACTGTGTTACATGGCCACTTAGCCCACTACAAAGGATAATTTTAATAAAACGTGAGTAATTCACAGTGAAATTTGATTTAAATCATGTCATTACATTTTGCAAATAGAACTTCCCTAGATTTGGCTGAGATTACTATTAACATCTGTTAATGTTACTGGAACTATAGAGTCTTAGAGTTATACAGCAAGGAAATGGGCCCTTCAGCTCAACGTGCCCATGCTGACGAAAATACCTCCCCCATAGTCGTCCCACCTGTCTATGTTTGGCCCATATCTTTCTAAACCTATACTGTCCAATGTTTCTTGAGTGTTGTAATAATACCAGTCTTAACAACTTCCTACGGCAGCTTCAAACTTCTGCCACACTTTGAGTAAAAAAGGTTACTCCTCAGGTTCCTATAAAAATCTATTTTCCCTCAGATTAAGCCAAGTCCTCTGGTTCTTGATTCCCCTACTCAGGGCAAAAGATTCTGTGTTAACCTGAATGAATCTGTTGGTTGGAAAAATCCTTACTGGGAAAATTATTACAGTCCATAATGTGTATCTAGGAAAGCTAAAAATTCTGAATAAATACAGTGACTAGTGTACAGTGACTACAGAGAATAGTGTATTGATTTAATTTTACTTTTTTGGCATTTTTCTAACGTGCTTCCAAGGACAGTTGTGCTGTTCTCTGCAGCAAGAGCCTGAGACATCCTAAAAGATTTGCCTTTGGCCACAAACACTACAGCTTGTATGAGAATTGGCGTTAGCTGCATTGGTTTGTGAACATTGTGAATGTTCACTCCCATAGTGTACAATTGAAGTTCCAGAAAACAAAGATGTCTCATTTTCAGGTGTAGGTGCCACAAGACTCGAACCACCAAGTTTTGGAACAGATGCTGCCCCTCCACCATCAGATTCTTCAACAACAAGCTCAATCAGGGACTCATTTAATTACTTTTACTTGTGCACTTATTGATTTTTTTTAAATTGTTTCTGTGTTGCACAGTTTGTTTACATTTATTATCTGTTCACAGATCTTCATTTGTTTACATGTATATGGGTTTTTGTTTTGCATTGCCAATAAGTAGTAATTCTCCCTTGCCTGTAGGAAAAAGAATCTCAGGGTTGTATGTGATGTCATGAATGTACAATAAATCTGAAATCTTTTTCTGTATTGCACAGTTTGTTTACTTTTCTCTCTTTTCTCAAGTACAGTTTTGTTTTTCACTACCGATAAGTAGAAACTCTGCCTGGCCCGAGGAAAAATCATTTCACGGTTGCATGTAATGTCATGTATGTAGTCTGATGATAAACTGACCTCTAAACAATGCAAATTTTTTTACTGCTTCCATTTTGGTCTACTAATTACATTTTTTTTAAAAATTAGACATCCAGCACTATTACAGGCCAATTTGGTCCTATGATTCTGTGCTGCCCATTTTGCACCCAATTAATCTACACCCCGGTATGTTTTTAAAGGTTGGGAGGAAACTGGAGCCTCCGGAGAAAACTGACAGTGCGGGATTCGAACCAAGGTCTGGTCCCGATCCCTGGTGCTGCTAATCACTACCTGCACTGTGCCCCCATGAAACAGACTTTTTAATCTTGTACTCAATCTTTTACTTCCTTTATAGAATGATCGAATTCTTATTAAAGGTGGAAGAATCATCAATGAAGACCATTCCTTTTATGCTGATATTTATCTAGAAGATGGAATCATAAGGTAAAGCATCCATAACAAGCTCTCCTATGATTAACAGAAGGAAATATTTATTACCATATGTAAATAGTTAAACCTTAACTGATATCATTATTCAGGTAATTTAATTTTTAATATTAAACATATTTTGTTGAAACAGGAATGGAGTAGCACAAATGCCCCAAGCTGATGATCTTTGCCAGTAGTTCCATTGTGAGTTGCATTATATTGGATTGTGCTCGTGTTCGATTGCCCTTCTATGATTGCAAAATATAATTTTCTTTCTCATGAGATGTGACTGTAGCTAGGTGAATCATTGCATAAAATTAACAAATAAATTTTCTTCGTTTAGCATTATTTTGGTATGATTCCTGTACAGGAGGATTGTGGATGATAGGCTTGCTTGTCTTTTGTGAGATATTAAAGATAGGTGTATACTGCTAAACTTTAATTCACTGTTCACTACTTCAGCCAACCTAAACCTTTTGAAAATATAAAATCAACTGTAAATAACATGAAAAAGGTTTTTAAAAAAATTATATCTCAGAAATGCAGATTTATTAAAATAGCAAATGCTGTTTCTGATATCTCTTGGGTACAGACATCTGAATAATACTTTTTTTTCCCTCACTGAGTGTTTTCTCCCCACATGGCCTTAGAAGAGCCTAACAGCGGGCTTTGGATGGAAAAGAGGGCATCACAATTCACTGTTCACACCTATTGTCTGTGCATTTGCACTTTTGGCAGCCAGGTCTAGATAGTAAGCAAAAGGTGGAACTTTAGATTTTGTTTGTAATGGCTTCTTAGTTCAGAGACACATGAGAAAAATATTATGGTATAGTTTTTACCTGCCACTCCTGTACAGTCCACAGATTCTTATGTGCTTTTTTTAAATGATTTCATCAGAAATGAAACTACTTGGAATTGGTCACTATGGTTAAATATTACATTTGATGTGTGTTTATTACCTGAGGTTTTATCAATTAAAATCAAATTCCTTAGCCATTGTCAAGTTGGCAGATTTTTTGCCCATTAATATCGCTAAGTAAGCGATCGTTCTGCATTAGATTACTCTGCAGAGACTCCGGACATGAAATGAATTACTCTGCACATCTTGTCTGTGACTTCAAGAGATGATGTGTTCCGTCAGACAACTGGAAACTACTTCTGTGTAGGCCTAATACTGATGTCAACTGTTGGATGCATTGTTATCTAATATTCAGTGTAATTACATCAAGATTGGATCACACTGAAACAGGGAATCTTGAACCATTTACATTTGCAAGCCCTTCTGACATTTGTAAGTAACCTACCTTATACACTTGAAAGAAAATGGTACAGCCTTTACTTTTGGAGTATTTTTACCAGAATCTGGAAAGTAAATATCCACATGAATATTTAAGGTCAAAGAGGGTCCAAATTCAATTTGGTTTTTTTTTCAAAAATGGATCTCTGAAGATTTGAGAGAGCAAAATTTTGAAAATCCAATTGAATTTGAAAGAGCTCATTGGAAGAGCTAAACCTCTTCCAAACTAGAAGCTGTTAATTAAATTTTTACATTATCAAGATAGAGAGAAGGTTTTAAGTCTTGTTGTGAGAGGGACAAAGGAACAGAAAGGCCCACTTCAATGGGTCGGAAATAGAATTTTATTTTATCTTGATCTGAGTGAAGGTTTACTGAAGAGAAAGAAAGAATTCATCCCAGCTAAGAAAGCTCTTTTCGATAAAGGCTACAAATTTGTGCTACGTTACCCTGCGACTTTGAAGGTTTCGTACCGGGAGACCAAAATATATTTTTTAAAATTTTGCTCAAGCAGAAGAATTAGTTTGAGGTCGCCCTAGAGGGCAGCCCCAAGAAGATACTTTATCTCTGCTGGAATGAACTGTTTCCTTTTTCCTGTTTCATTATTATTGGAAAAAGCCAGTTTGTAGTACAAAAGAAATTAGAATAAGAATTATTCTTTTTTCTATTTTTATTTCAAGGAAGTGATTTTAGTTGTGATAACTAATTAAAGATTATATAGTAAATGTACCAAGGGAGTTGGGAGGAATGGGAAGTACTGATTGCTATGTGTGTTTTAGTGACCTTGATCACAGCCTGTAAAATGGAGGGAGGTGGTGTTGCACATTATTTAAAAACAACACTTATAGGGTGGGTTTTGTATCTAATTCACCTTTATTAATAACAATTGAAATGCCTGAAATTGAATTCTTTGTTTTTGAAAAGATTTTTGTAAGTTTGTTAGAGCACAAATTTGGACATTTTGTGATGTAAATTTAAACTCAGTAAATGATGTGCATTATATGGGATGTTTTGAAATCATAAATAAGAGGCCAAATTATAAGCTTTGCTTCCAGAATTAAAAAGGAGTATATGAGTGAGACTGATCAGTTAGAAAGAGAAATAACAGTTTTGGAAAAGGATCTTCAAAAACAGGGTTCTAATGATAAGCATAGGCAATTAATTAATTTAAAAAAAACTTCAGTATAACACGTTACAAACTTACAGAACTGAGAAAGCAATTACAAGAACAAAACAAAGATAGTATGAATTGGGTGAAAGATCACATTAAATACTTGGCAATTAAAAACAGGTCTCAAGAAAAATTAATGCAATTAAAATGGACACTAATCTTATTACTTATAAGCTTCAAGAAATGAATGAATCCTTTAAGAATTTTTACTCAAAATGGTACAGCTCGGAATCTTAAAAGACGAAAATAAAATAGATAGATGTTTATCACAGATAACTTTGCCTCGATTAGGTTCGAAAGAGCAAATTGAATTAAGTGCTCTCTTTACTCAGTTAGAGATGAGGGAGGCTATGAATTAATTACAGACTAATAAATCTCCAGGAGAGGATGTATTCCTGGCTGAATTTTATAAAGAATTTAAAGATTTATTAATTCCTATTTTTATGGAAGTATTAGATCAGGCTTCAGAAACCCATACTTTCCCAGAATCATTTTTGAAGGCAATAATTGCAGTGATATCTAAAAAAGATAGAGACCCCTTAAAGCCTTCGTCTTATAGACCTATTTCATTATTAAATGCAGATTATAAGATTATTGCAAAACTTTTGGCAAATAGAATGACTGAACTGCTACCTACATTAACAAAATATGGATCAGACAAGTTTTGTAAAAAAAAAAGGACAGTTGGCTGAAAATGTGGCCAAATGGCTTAGTTTAATCTATTTAGTACAAAAAAGAGGAGATTTGATTGTTGCAGTGGCTCTAGATGCAGAAAAACCATTTGATAGACTGGAATGGGACTTTTTATTTAAGATGT
Organism: Narcine bancroftii; assembly: GCF_036971445.1. Taxonomy (NCBI): domain Eukaryota; kingdom Metazoa; phylum Chordata; class Chondrichthyes; order Torpediniformes; family Narcinidae; genus Narcine; species Narcine bancroftii. The sequence continues at coordinate 176,598,319 of NC_091471.1, read as the reverse complement.
TGGAAAATTTTGAATTTGGATTGACCTTTGTAAACTAGATGAGGGGATTATATAATAATCCTAATATTAAATTAATGACCAACGGACAAATATCTGCACCATTTCAGTTGCCGCGGTCAAGTAGACAAGGATGTTCCTCAGCTCCAGTTTTGTTTATTTTAGCAATTCAGAGTGATTTGGAAATTAAAGATTTAGGGTTGGTCAAGAAGAGAATAAAATTAGTTTATTTGCAGATGATATTTTAATATATTTGACTGAACCGGAGAATATGGAAAATTTTCAGGTTATAAAATAAATTGGGATAAAAGTAAAATTATACAATTAACGGTAGGAGACTATAGTCAATGCTAAAGGGATATCCAGTTTAAATGGCCAAAAGATGGTATTAAATATTTAGGGATTCGTACAGATAATAATCTGAAGAATTTATATTAATTGAATTATTTATCATTACTTTAAAAGGTTGAGGAAGATTTTTTAAAACTCAATTTACCTATAACTTTAGTGAGAAGGGTTAATTGTATTAAAATGAATATATTTCCAAGAATACAATATCTTTTTCAAACATTACCTATTTTAGTATCTCAACATTTTTTCCAAGAGTTGAACAAATATTTAATTGCTTCATTTTACCATTTAAATTTTGTCAATCTTTTACATTGAGAGAAATCTCTATCCACCATTGGCATTACTTCACTTTTATCAACATTCACTTTATAACCTGATAATAACCCATACTCTTTTACTCTCTTATTCAACTTATTTAAAGATATTTCTGGTCTCGTTAAATATACTATAACATCATCAGCAAATAAACTAATTTTATGTTCTTTATTACCTACTTAAAATTTTTAAATTTCATAATCAGTTCTAATTACTTCTGTGAATGATTCAATCACTAATGCAAACAAAAAGGGTGATAATGGACAACCTTGTCTAGAAGATCTTTCAAGCAAAAAGGTTTGTGAGATTTGTTTATTTGTAATCACTTTTGCTTTTGATTGACCTTTATCCAGTTTATAAAAGTATTTGGAATCCCAAAAGCATTAAGTATCTCAAATAAATAATTCCATTCCAATTGATCAAATGCTTTCTCTGCATCTAACGCTACTGCTACTGCAGGATCTCGCTATTTTGTGCTATATTTACCAAACTTAAAAATGTAACTATGTTATCTGCTGCTTTTCTATTTTTAATAAAACCAATTTGATCTAAATTTATTAATTTTGAAAAAAATTCAACTAGCCTATTAGCTAACAATTTCAATGTAATTTTATAGTCTGTATTCAATAATGATATAGGTCTATATGAAGAAGACTGTAAACAATCTTTCCCTTTTTATTGAATTACAATTATTAATGCTGTTTTAAAAGATTCAGGTAGATCATGAACCTCTTTAATTTGAGCTAATGCCTCCATCAATACAGGTATTAATAGCTCCTTAAACTCTTTATAAAATTTTGGTGGCAAAATGGAGCAATTAAATACTTAGGAATTAAAATTAGTAGAAATATAAGTAATTTGTTTAAACTAAATTATTTGCCATTGTTAAAAAAATTGGAAGAGCATTTGCAAAGATGGAAAGATTTACCAATAATGTTAATAAGACAAGTGAATTGTATTAAAATGAATATTTTTACAAGAATAAAATATTTGTTTCAATCATTGCCCATTCAAGTACCAGAATTTTTCTTTTGAAACTTGAATAAAATAATACGTAAATTTCTTTGGAAAGGTAAGATGTCAAGAAATGGTTTAGAAAAAATAACGTGGAAATTTGATCAGTGTAGACTAAGATTACCAAATTTCAAGAATTATTTTAAAGCAGCTCAATTGAGGTTTTTGTCCTCATGTTATCAACGGGATGAAAAACCAGCTTGGATTCAAATAGAAATGAATAAAATTGGTGAAACTATTCCGGAGTTAATTTTATATAAATGGAATAGTGAGTTGTTTAAAGGAACTAAAGTTTTTTTATGTATTGCAAAGTATTTTAAACATATGGAATAGAATTCCTATTGAGAGAAGAATTAAAGATTATCAATTGCAAAAATTGTTACTAAAACAAAATCAACTTCTTCCTTTTATTTTGAATAATTCTTTATTTGATCATTGGTATAGTAAAGGTATACAGAGAATAATAGATTGTTTCTTAGGATCCTTTTTCTTAACTTTTTATCAATTAAAAGATAAATGCAATATGCAGAATAATGCAATTTTGCATATTATCAATTAAAAATGTATTTGAAAAAGAGACTGGGAGCAGATCAGCCATGATCTAAAATGGCGGTGTTGGCCCGACGGGCCAAATGGCCTACTCCAGCTCCTATTGTCTATTGTCAGATTTGAGACTCCCTAAACAAAGTCAATTTGAAGATATTATCACAGATACATTTGTTGTTACATTTATTACTAATATGTTTATAAAATAACAAGAGACTGTAAAGAAAAATGATTTATATAAATCAAAAATCCAATGGGAGAAAGATTTAAATATACAAATTCAGTAGGAGATTTGGTTAAAATTATGTTATGAAAGTGTTACAAATACAGTAAATGTTAGATATCAAATGGTTCAATATAATTTTCTTTATCAATTGTATTCTACTTCACATAAGTTAAATGGAGTTCATCCTAATTATTCAAATAAGTGTTTTCGATGTGTGAAAGAAATAGGGACTTCTTTGCATTCAGTGTGGTCTTGTGAAAATGTGGAAATGTTTTGGGAATTAACTGAGTTTATTATTAGGGCAAATTATGAAGATAAAGATATCAAAGGATCCAAGAAAATTTTTACTTGGAGATATTTATGAAAAGGATATAAAATTGAAATTGGATAAATACCAAGAAAAATGTTTAAGTCTTGCAATAGCAACTACAAATAAATGTGTAGTGACATCATGGAAAGATGATAGAGAAGTATTATTAAGTAGATGGTATAATGAGATGCCAAATTGTATACCTTTGGAAAAAATTACATATAGTTTAAGGAATTGAGTGAATTTTTTTAATAGTATTTGGAAACCATAAATGAATTTAATAGATAATTTTCCATCCACCTCTTGTATCTTATCCACTCCCCTTAATTAGTAATTTTTAATAACAATTAATGGTTGTCTATGCTAATATTATTGTATATTAAATGGTAGATGTTTCTTTCTTTTCCCTTTTCTTATTTTTGGGTGGGGGAGGGGTTAAAATATATTTAAAATTTTGTATCATTAGTTATGGATATTTGATTAATGATTTTTTTCTTGTAATAATGCAAACAATTAAATATAATTTAAAAAAATAATTGAACAAATATGTAAGGAAATTCCTCTGGAAAGGTAAAATGTCAAGAGTTTCTATAGAAAAGTGAACGCGGAAATATGAATTAGAAGGCTTGCAGCTTCCTAATTTCAAAAATTATTGAGCAGTACAAATGAAAGTTCTTACTTTTTGTTTGAGAGAGAAGAAAAACCATAGAATAGAATGAAGTGGGAGAGAGAAAAGCAGAGGAATTCGTATACAAAAGGGATGCAAAATTAAAAAGAAACACCATTGCTGAAGCACCTGATTAATATCTGGAACAAAATAACTGATGAAATTGGTGCAAGAGGACATATATCACCTAAAATTCTCTTGTATCTTTTTAAAAAGATGATCAATTTTTAGATATTTGGTTTCATAAGGGGATTATAAATGTTGAAGATTGTTATGAAAGGAGTCAATTAATGTTATTTGAACAATTGAGAAATAAATATGGAATAACCCAATATACTCTTTTTTGTTATTTTCAATTGAGAGCATATTTGAGGGACAAGTTAGGACAACCATGTTGTTGTCTGGTTGTAGTGAAGTAGAAATTCTTATTAGTTGAAGAATTGTTAAGAACTTTTATAATCTATTTACAAATGGGAACTCCTAAACATGGAGTTCATAAATCTAGACAGAGGTGGGAACTAGATTTGAATATTGTAATTGATGAGCAAAGATAGTCAGATCTTTGCAGAGGTTGTATGTCTGACACTATTAATGTAAGGTATAGATTAGTTCAGTATAATTTTTTGCATCATTTATATCTTGCACCACAAAAATTGAATAGTGTAACGAGTGATTCACTGAACAAAGCACAACAGAAGTCGTCTGTGAGCTGAACCAACATAATTGTTTAATGGAACCTTCGAAGGAGTTTAAATAATTATAGTTAGCTCACTCTCACCTTCACCTGACTCCGAAATCACACGCCTCCCAGAGTCCTTTGTACTCCTCCAACCACCAGGAACTCCAAATCCTGCGGGAGTGGTAATAATGCAGATTTGCCACAATAGATAGAAATCAGACATCAGAACAATGTTTTAGATATGGTGAGGATCTAGGAACTTTCTTTCATTCAACTTGATCTTGTCCCAAGATAAGACCTTTTGGGTGGATTTAGGGAATTTCTTGAACAAGTTACAGGTGTCATATTTTGGCAAAATCAAGATTTATTTTGATTAGGAAGCATTGAAGGGAAAAAGACCTAAATTCAAACTGTCAATATATGAAAGGAATTTGTTAAAGTTGCATTAGCGGTGGCACGGAAATGTATTGCAGTTACTTGGAACTCAGATACACATTTGGGTATGACCAGATGGAATTCAGAAATTCTAAGTTATATTCCTTTGGAAAAAATTACATATAATTTGAGAAATAAATATGCTATGTTTTTACAAATTTGGCACCTGTATACTCAAATATTAGGTTTAAATTTGTAATGTGCTTCCTGTGCCTCAGGACATGTGAGAATCTCCCATGAATTGTATTAAAGAACTCTGTTTAAATGTGTGTTAGACGCCATCCCTCTGTGCAATCCTGAAAGTTTCTTCTCTCGTTCTTTTATTTTACATAACTATATTGTATATCTAACATTAATTAATTTGATGGTGTGGGATTTGGAGGGGGGAGGTTTTGGGGGAATATATGCCATTGTAGCTGACAGCTACAAAGAAACACACACACAGTGTGGCAGGTTAAGCTCACTCCTTTATTAGGGCTGGAAAGGCTGCTTTTATATTGTTCAAGTTCCCGCCATTTTTGCTGATTGACTGAGTCATTCATATGAATAACAATAGTGGGCGGGAATGTCTATGCATATGAATGCCCTTCTTCCCCAGCCTGTTTCTGCTCAGTTAGCTGGGCAGCTTGACCAATGCCATGTTAGGGCTGTTGGTCTGATGCTACCCCAGCTTCTACCCCTGCCGGTTCGATGTCCTGGGAGTCGCTTTAGTGATCTCTGTCCGATGTGCCGACCCAATCTCCACAATTGTGGGCTGCCACATCGTCATGTATGTAGTTTTTAGTTTGTTTTCTTTTTGCAATTTTTATTATTGTACTCTTTGGCTTGGCTTCGCGGACGAAGATTTATGGAGGGGTAATGCCAACTTCAGCTGCAGGCTCGTTTGTGGCTGACACGGTTGCAGCGATTGCAAGGGAAAATTGGTTGGTTGTGGTTGGGTGTTGGGTTTTTCCTCCTTTGTCTTTTGTCAGTGAGGTGGGCTCTGCGGTCTTCTTCAAAGGAGGTTGCTGCCCGCCGAACTGTGAGGCGCCAAGATGTACGGTTTGAGGCGATATCAGCCCACTGGCGGTGGTCAATGTATTAATCTTATATTAATATTCAAAAGAATAGTTAAGGTCAAAGGTTCTTTGTCTTTGAATAAGAAAGTGGGAGAAGATAGAAATAGAGTACTTTTTGCATGTTCAATGTCTCACACCATACCAATCAATATTAAGAACTCAGCAGCTGACAAGCAAAAGGTTTGAAACTTTAACATGGAGAAAAGAGCTTTGGCTGATAGAAAGGACAAGAAATAAAAAAATTGAAAAACTAAGTGACTAAAAATTTATATATTTTCTCAGTTCTAATTAAAAAATAAAGTGAACTCAAATGCATATGAATAATTAAACCAATAAAAAGCAAGAAAATAATTAAAGAAAACAAGTGTGCTTTCTTCCTTTCCTCTTAAGTCTCTGACCTATAATCCTGATTGAACTTAGTCAAGTCTTCTACCCTGCACCAGGGCCCTGGTGTCAAATTTAAGAGATTTTCCATAGTTTTATGCTGGCAATCCAGTTAGGTCTGGTGTATGCTGTTGCATCTGGATCCCACTTGTGGAGCAAACTGACATATTGGGCTTTCAATATCTGTTGGTAAATCTGTGACTTCATACTTAGCAATGCATGCACCAAAATTTGAGGTTTACTGCTATTAAATTGGCTAAGTGTCAGTGATTTTGTTTGTGATTCCGGGCATTCATGAGCGGGATCAAGCTAAGCAGAGTCCCTGTATTACTGCACAAGCTATGCCTGAGTTTTCCCATGGTCCCAAGGTATTATGTCTCAGCCCTGACCTTCAGGGGAATTGGCCCAATATTCATTGAGATCGTTGTATCCTTGTCCACTATTTTAACATTCATTAGTAATATTTTTTGTAGACATTTAGATTTCTATTGATATTATATCACAATATTTCATTGCAATATTGACTGATAAAATGACTGCAAATGAATTTCAAAAGATAACAATGTCAACCAAAATTAATAAATGAATGTTTCTTCTATTCAAAACCCACATGTATTATCACTGTTTACTTCATTAGTAATTACTCTCGAATTGGATCTATTTTGTGCCAAGATATGTTATGATTTGCATTCCTTTTTATCTTTCAGACAAATAGGGGACAATCTAAATGTTCCTACTGGTGTGAAAACCATTGAGGCAAATGGCAGGATGGTTATCCCAGGAGGAATCGATGCCAACACCTATTTGCTGAAACCCCATATGAGCACCACGAGTGTAGATGACTTCTTTCAAGGAACAAAGGCTGCTCTGGCTGGAGGAACCACCATGATAAGTAGGAAATGTTGCTTTCCTTGTGCCTATTCCTCCATCCTTCATCTTTCATCTTCACTGGAGTGTCACTGTTGATGTGACTACAATGTTGTCGCAGGGAAAATGTACAAACTCCACATAATGTGTAAAAGATGCATGTAGTTTTGTATGATTTATGTACTGCTGGACTTATTCATCTTGTAGAAGCAGAATTTTAAGGAATAACTGTTGAAAGACCGATTACCAACAAATGAATTATTGCTGTAGATGGTTGAAATTAATTTGTCAATCTCTATTAAATATTTAAAGTCCCTCAGATTTGGTGGTGAACTTTTGCCTTGCTTTTCCTTTATTTGGTAATAGTAACCAAACCTTTTGCAGTTGTTACTTCCGAGCATCATTGTGTTCTTTATTAGGCCTGTTTTAAAATCATTCTTGATAGACCCTCTTCCCATTCGGTTTATCGGGGGAAAGCCACATCCCATCTCATCAAAGTCAGAAAGATCACTCTCTCCAGTTCCACAAACACCGATCATCCAATTTCTATTCTGTGATTATTTTCAGCTTTGTGGTTTTCAGTATTTTCAAGTCAAGTTTAGAGCCCTCATACCGACAAATAATATGTATGTAGGACAAGTATTTTATCTATAATTATAAATGTACATTGTTCTATATACAAATTTGAGTCTTGGATGGTTAGTGTGAGCAGTTCCTTTGGCCATTCAGCATTCTCACTGCCCATGGGAAGAAGCTGTTCCTCAGCCTGGTGGTGCTATCTCTTCCCCAATGGGACCAGCTGAAAGATGCTGTGTGCGTGGTGGAAGGGGTCCTCCAAGATTTTGTGCAACCTCTTCAGACAACGATCCTGGCAAATCACACTGGGGGAGGAGGGAGGGAGACTCCAGTGATCCTCCCTGCCACTCTTATGGTCCTGTGGATTGACCTCCGATCCATTTCTCTGCAGTGACGGCAACTAATAATTTAAAAATAATTAAATCATAACAATTATTACAGCATGGTAGAAGGCCCTTCCTGCCCATCAAATCTATGCCACCTTAATAATCTACCAACTCCATCCATATTTTGGAGGGTGGGAGAAAACCCATGCAGGTCATGGGGAGAATATATATACTCCTTGCAGATAGTGCCAGATTTAAAGCCTGTTTGCTGCCACTATAATAGCGTTGCTTTAACTGTTCCTCCCTATACGTTTTTGAGATTATGGTACCGTGACAATTTACTAAAGCTCTATTATCAAGCCTACTTCTGTCACCATCTCTTACCCTACAGTCTTTTCATTGCTCTGACTTGTTCCAATTCTGGACTCAAGTTGATTCATCTCTCCCTTTCAATCGATTTGCAGCTCCACTTTCAGTTGTGTCAGCCCTGGTTTTGAGTTTTGAACTTCTCCAACTCTTGCTCCACTTTTTTAAGCTCCTTTGATAAAAATTGTGATCACATGGCCTAAGTTTTAGTTTGGTTTCACTTTATTGAGTTGATTCCATCCAGCAATAAAACTTGACATATATTACTGTATTAAAGGTGTAAAATAAGTTCAGGTTATTATCTTAATTATTAAAGTTTGGCAAATTATAGTCTGGTTGCACTAACATTTTAACTTAATCTGAAAGTTATTCTAATAGAATTTACAAACTTGATTGTAATGAAACTGCTTCCAGGTGCTTATTCTGTCTGAATATGTTTCTTTGTAAAGTGATTTGTAAGTTATTTTAATAACTTCAATTATTCAGATTGTCTGTAATTATCATCAGTTCCCATAATTATCCCATATATCCAAACATATTTTTGTTGCAGCCCTCATTGTCCTTCAATTCCTCCCTGACAATAATCCTTTAATTGTGAAAATTTTCAATTTATTTTACCTAACCAAAGACATTGCAAGGAATGCCACATATATATATATATATATATATATATATAATATTTGAAAATTTTGAAAATTAAACAAACTATGATAAAAAATGTTCTATTATAAATAGGCATCAGGAGCTCTTTTTTTTCTAACAATTCAGATCTGTAAATCTTTCTAGAATGTATTCAATTGATTCCTGTATGATTTATTTTTTTGCAGTTGACCATGTTGTACCTGAGAAAAATGCTACTTTGCTTACCGCCTTTGAAAAATGGCATGAAGCAGCTGATAACCGCTCTTGCTGTGACTACTCCTTGCATGTGGATATTCCTCAGTGGAATGAAGGAATAAAGGAAGAGCTGGAGATCCTGGTGCAAGAGAAAGGTTGTTACACTTCAAAAGTAATATAACATTGCTGTGGTCTGAGGACAAGGAGTGACAGGCAGGGAATTTAATGACTGACAAAATGCGATAGGGGATTGGGGTGAAGTAAGAGAAGAAGAGAGTTTGGCCCAAAAGAACAAGTAAAGGACCTATGTAATGGGGAAGGTGGGTGTTACAAAGGGAGGGAAAATGATAGTTTGCTGGCAGATATTATGTTGGGATCTTTAATTTTGTGTGCCTACCATTTTAAGTGGTTGGTTGTTTTTTTTCCTGCTGTAATTACCTTAATGGAAAGCACAGAAGACACTTGGAACATTTAGCCAAAAGTGTGGGTTCAAGATTAACGGGAATTCTCAAGGTAAAAATGGATAATTATCCGGTGCCAATGTCTGTTGTGATCATCTGGTGGGACCAGTCCAAGGATCAAGTGGGCCTACTCCTATCTCCAAGGCCTTCCTTTAGCCTGAGACAGTAAGTCCATATCCCAGACATCATTTTCCTATCTCTTACCCTGTCCCATAGAATCAGACAGCATAGAAACTCACCTCTTTGGCCCTTCTAGTCTGTGCCGAACCATTTTATTTGCCTAATCCCACTGATCTGTCCCCATTCTGTAGCCCTCCATACCTCTCCCATCCATGTTCCTCTTAAATGTTAAAATTGAGCCTGCATTCACCACTTCAGCTGGAAGCTTGTCCACTCGCCTCCACTCTCTATGCGAAGAAGATCCCCCTCATGTTCTTCCTAAACATTTCCCCTTTCACACTTAACCCATGTTCTCTGGTTTGTATCTCACCTACCCTCAGTGGAAAAAGCCTATCTGCCTTTACTCTGTCTATCCCCCTCAAAATTTTGAATAACTCTATTAAATCTCCCCTCATTCTTCCATGCTCCAGGGAATAAAGTCCTAACCTGTTTAACCTTTCCCTGTAACACAGTTCCTGAAGTCTGGGCAATATCCTTGTAAATCTTCTCTGCACTCTCTATCTATTGATATCATTCCTGTAGTTAGGTGACCATAACTGCATACAATACTTCAAATTTGGCCTCACCAATGTCTTATTCAACTTTAACGCCCTCTTGTGATTTTTCTTGTTCTTCTTTCATCCATTTTGGGTTCCATTTTACCTTCCTGAATTTCACAACAATTCACCTTTTGAAGTTGCAGTCGCATAATAATAAGCCAAGGTTACCAATATGGCCATTTGTAACTACTTCACTGTTCTTTTCTCTTGAGTATTACCCTATCACCCTCTATTTTGGAGAGAACCACAGCTCCCTTACAGCTAGTTTCTCTGTCTGATTTCATTGTAAAATAGCTCACCAGTATTAATTCCTCTGTGATAGTTTCCTACCATCGTATTATATCGTCCACAATCTCCCTTTCCCACTCTTCTTTATTCAGTAGACGCCTGCATGAATTAAAACCCTAAATCACATCGTTGAGGACCCCTACTACCCCACACATATCATCTTTCAGCTAGTGCTGTTGTGAAAAAAAGATGGACGAACATCAGACCAAGCACCATCAGGCTGAGAATCAGCTTCCCGCGGGCAGTGAGACTGCTGAACGACCAAGGAGATGCTCACACTAAGCACCTGAGAGTCTCATGTTTAAGAAACAATATTTAATTCTTATATATGTATGTTTACCCTGTGTATGTATTGTTTGTATGTATGTGTGCTATGTCTGGTGTGTGTCTGCATATTTTGCATTGAGGACCAGAGAACGCTCTTTCATCGGGTCATGTTTGTGCAATCAGATGATAGTAATCTTGAACTTGCTCACTAAAGGCAGTGGTCACACAGTTTTGTCCAATTTGAGGGATAGGTGTAAGTATTTGTGCATTCATTGCGCAAAAAGAGGGGGTTGCAAATTTCTGTCTCACAGCAGATTGAATTGCAATGTAACACAGCACCTGCAGAAGCTGAGGAAAGAAAGGAGAAAGTCAAGGGAAATATTTTAATTGCTGGAGAGTAAGGCCTATAGAATTTCCTAACTTCTGTGCTCTCTGCACGTATATCAACTCAGCATTGACATTTTGCATATTAGTCCTTGAAATTTTACTCCCTTAAAATGAAATAATTTAATTCAGTGCTAAATTTTGTACCTTTATGATCTTTCAATTTTATACTTGACTCAGTTAAACAGTTGGCTGAGAATTCTGGTTCTAAAATATACTTTCTCTTTTTCAAAACAGATATCAATTCATTTCAAGTTTACATGGCATATAAGGACATGTTCCAGCTTTCAGATAGTGAGGTAAAATATAAGTTTTCTTTCTATATTTGAGGATTTATTTACTCTATGTATCCAATTGAGTTCTGCATTTAGGTTTCACTGGGGCCCTGAGGAAATGAGAAACATTGCTCAGGAACATCATGTGATTCCAAAACTTACTGGAGTTTATGATTGGGATTGTGGATGTAAACCTTGTTGATTGGCCAATGGGTGCAATGTTTTAGATACTTGGAATTGGTTTAAAGATGTTGAGACTGACTAGACTGATGGTCTTATATGCAGGATTGATCTGTACATGTCTGAAGAACTATTATAAAGCCATATTCACTCAAAGCTATTGCCCATATTATCTTTACAAGTTTCTGCTTCACCTCCTGGTTCACAATCTCACAACAAACTGTAGAATGAGAGAAGGCCAGGTATTTTCTCTTGTCACAGCTTGTGGAAAGTAACAGGACCCGTGTTATGGCTGTAGCTGAAGGAGTTATTTTAATTCATTTGTATTCTTTTCATGTTTCCAGCTTTATGAAGCTTTTACTTTTCTGAAGGACCTGGGCGCTGTCATCATGCTCCATGCAGAAAATGGCGAGCTGATTGCTGAGGTGAAGGCTGCTGTTTTGATTCATCTCATTGAGTGATGGTGCCAACCCACTCAGCGTTGTTACTTAACAGTCTTGGTGGAGGGTGGGGGGGGGTGGAGGGGGAGAAACGGATAAACACAATGTGTAAGGAATGGAAGGATATTGATCATGTGCAGGCAGAATGGATTTAGCTTAATTTGATATTATGTGCCAAAGGGCATGACAAAGAATTGCTGGAGGAATTCACCAGGTCAGACAGCATTCATGGGTAGAAATGGTCAGTCAACATTTCATGTCTGTACCCTTTATTAAGACTAAAGAGCAGGAGGTATTATTATGCATATAGTGGGGGAAAGAATCTGGGGAGGGGCTCAGATGTGATAGGGCAGAAGGTATGAGAGGTGAAGAGACCAAGGGAGAGATGGATGAGGCCAAGGACAGATATGTCAATCCAGGGATGGTTAGCAACAATAAACTCAGGTTTAGACTTACAAACAGAATGTAGGTGGTTAGCAAAGTGGCCACACAATCTGTGTTTGCTCTCACAGTTTTAGAGGTGACCACCTAAACTTCTACCCCCTTGGGCAGTTCCCACTCTAACCACAGAAAGTGCAAAACTTGTCCCTACATCTCCCCCCTCACTTCCACCCAGGCCACAAACAAACCTTTCAGGTGAGACAGAGCTTTAAATGGATATCGCCCAGCATAATCTAGTATTCGGGGTATTTGGTATGACCTTCTCTACATTGGTGAGACAGAACAGAGATTGTGAAGAAGGTCCCCCTCTGGTCCATTTAAAATGTTCCCCTCTCACCAACATCTGTCTATCTGTGTCAATACTTTCAGAGCAATTATCTATTTGGATCCCCAAGTCTCTCTGCTCTACAATTCTCCAGGGCTCAATGTGTAGGTTCTGCCCTGGTTTAACCTACCAAAGTGCAAAACCTTGCATTTCTCCAAATTAAATTCCACCTGCCATTCCTTGACCCGCTTTCCCAGTTCATATGGATCCTGTTTTAATCTTCTTTCCTGTCCACTATACCACTAATTTTTGTGTCAACTGCCAAAATCCACAGACTTGTCATCCAAATTATTATTAGATTCCCCTGATCATGGCATGAAAGACATCTGAGGTCTTGTGCCTTACCACTGATGGTGTGTAAGTAATACAGTGTCATTATCTCCACTGCATCAGTGCCATTGTTGAATGTTTGTTTACCCTCTGATGGGGATCACGTCCTGTGGAAGCAGTTTTTGCAGGGTAGGCATCAGAACAAGTGTAATCAGGAGGTGGTGGGGCATTAGGGTAACCACAGGTGGGGAGGGGCCACAATCTGACATTCAAAATTTTGCTCAGGGGGGAGGGGTGGTGGTGATGTCTACCTGCCATGAATCTTCTCCGTGAGCCAACAACACACTTCTCCCTCCCTCCGACGAAACAGACAAACGGGCTGCTTATATCACATGGCGAGTCGTGACGCTAGTACTGCAGGTGGGGGAGGGTACAATGACTCCCCCATGACATCCCCCCCCCCCCCCCCCCCACCACCTTAGTACCGGTCGTGAGTTTTTGGAAATTAGATCCTTGTTTTGCTCTTAGGAAGACTACGTTGTACAGATACAAAGGGGTTCTTAGTACTTCTGAAGAACTTCATAATAAGATGCAGGAAATCTGAGGGACTGCATTCAATCACTTAATCATCATCACACTCTCTGCTTGAATCTGGGGTGCAGTTTGGTATTAAGTGTACCTATTTTTGTTCAGGGGATTTTGTGCACAGCACTTGTCCTTGTGACCGAAATGCAGCACTTTGGTTCATATTGTACCAACTCACTTTCACATTTCAAGCTTTGGTCAGATGATCATAGGGAATGTTATTGGAACTTTTATGGTTATCGTCCTGCTTGATGCAGCCCTGGGCCAAATGTATGTTTCAGCCCATACAAGGAAAAAAAATGGGAGCTGCACAGTAAAAGCAGGGCACTACATCATTCTTGATGGATCTTCACAGTTGTGGCTTAGTACATCAAGAATGACGGATCTCACAATTACTTAGTCTTTAAGGGATTACTTGAGTTATGCCATCCAGAAGGCTTGGCACAGAAAACCACTGGAGTTAAACAGGAGAGTCTGAAGATGTCCTTGTGTGTAATATACAAAAGTGCTGGAGAAACTCAGCAGGACATGGCAGCATTTGTATTGAATAAGGGTTACTGACGTTTTGGGCCTGCGATCTTGGTTGAGGTATGAGCAAAAAGGCAGGCAGACTCCTGAGTGTAAAGGGTGGGGAGGAATACTCTCCAACCAGCTGGCATTAACATCGACTTCTCCAATTTCCTTTAAACCCCTCTTATGAGTCTCTCTTTCCTTATCCCTCTGTCCCCTTTCTTCCAGCTCCCACTCCCTTCCCTACCCTCCCATCTATATCCACCTATTCATCCAAGCTCTTCTACCCTCACATCTATATCCACCTGTTAGTCTAGGCTCCTCCTCTTGCCCCTCCTTCTCCTCCCCCACCTTTATATTCAGGCACCACCTTCTTTTTGCTCCTTTGATGAAGGGTTTACACCTGAAGATTTGGTTTCCCTTTACTTCCTACAGATGCTGTGGGAACCTGCTAAGTTTCTCGAGCACTTTTGTGTATTGCACAGAAGACCACTGCTCTCTTGTCAAAACATTTTATTGTGGTAGAGCTGTGTTAATAGGAAATAGTGAGGCCTTTCTGTCTTCACCTGCCTTTTGTTGGAAAAACCTTGGATGGAGACATCGATGTCATATGCAGATTCTTCAGCATTTAATAAATTAGTTTCAAATACATCAGCCCAGAGCAACTTTTGTACAATGTGGTGCACATATTCATACCACTCTAAAGAGCAGTGAGTTCCTTATGATTTAACACATTTTTTTTTTTAAATCTCACTATTAGGAAAGTGGAATTTTTGGTGATTATTTAAGCCTTGCAGTCAGTAATGTGCAACACAACACTTTGGGACATTGAAATGAGGAATAATTGTTTTTGATGTCAGCAGCATAGCCCTTTCAGATTGTGAATTTTCGAAGAAAAAACTGAATAATGTAATTTCTTTTTAGGAGCAAAAGCGGATCCTGGCTATGGGAATAACTGGACCTGAAGGTCACGTATTAAGCAGGCCAGAAGAGGTAAAGTCTTCATTACACTACACATTCACCTCATATGTGCAGAAAGGCAGACAAAGAAACAAGGATAGATCAGTTTACTTACTTTATTCACCTGGAAATGGTGAAAAGTAGCACAAATGCTGGAGAAACTCAGCAGGTAAAACAGTGCCTTTATGTAGCAAAACATGCAGACACACAACCAGACAACACACATACAGACAAACAATACATATACAGGACAAGTATTTTATTTATACAAATAAATAAATATATTTTGTACAAATGAGAGTTTTGAATGGTTAGTGTGAGCAGTTCCTTTGCTCGTTCAGCATTCCCACTGCCCATGAGAAGAAGCTGTTCCTCAGCCTGGTGGTGCTGGCTCTGATACTCCTGTATCTTCCCCAGTGGGAGCAGCTGAAAGATGCTCTGTGCAGGGTGAAAGGGGTCCTCAAAAATTTTGCACACCCTCTTCAGACAACGATCCCGGTAAATCATGCAGCCAGAACACTCTCGATGGAGCTCTTACAGAAAGTTGACATAATGGTGGCCGGTAGCCTTGCCAGCTTCAGTCTTCTCAGAAAGTGCAATCGCTGTTGTGCCTTCCTGACAAGTGAGGAGGCATTGAGTATCCACAATAGGTCGCTAGTAAAGTGAACTCCAAGGAACTTGTTGATATGTAATGGAGGGTGGTCATTCCTGGTCCTTCTGAAGTCCACAATTATTGAATCTCAGGTTGTTGCTCTCACACCAATTCACGAAATTTTCCACCTCTTCTCTGATGTGTGATTTAACATTGTTACTGATGAGGCCACTACTATTGTATCATCTACAGACTTGATGACACTGTTGGAGCTGGATCTGACGATGCAGTCGTGGGTCAGTAGTGTGAATAGGAGTGGGCTGAGCACACAGCCCTGAGGTGCACCAGTGCTCAGCGTGACGGTGCTTGATGTTCTACTACCAACCTGGAAAGATTGTGATCTTTCTGTTAGAAAGACAAGGATGCAGTTACAGAAAGGGGTGTTGAGTTCTAGCAAGGACAACTTCTCCACCAGCCCCTGGGGAATGATCGTATTAAATGGCGAACTGAAAGCAATAAACAGCAGCCTGGTGTATGTGACATTGTTTTCCAGGTGGGCCAGGACAGATTGAAGCGACAAGGCTATAGCATCATCGGTGGAACAGTTTCATTTATAGGTGAATTAAAATGGATCCAGGGTCTCTGGGAGGTCTGGCTTAATGCGTTCCATCAACAGAGCATTTCATAATAGTGGAGGTCAGTGCCACAGGGTGGTAGTTATTCAGGCCTGTTACTCTTGCTCTCTTGGGTACCGGGATGATGGTGGCTGTCTTGAACATTGCGGGTATGATGAACTGCTGCAGTGAGGTGTTGAAGATGTCTGTGAAGATCTCCGTCGTTAGTCTGCACAGTCCTTCAGTACATGACCAGGTAGATTGACTGGTCCCTTCACTTTGAATAGGGTTCTCCAAGAAATGGTTGATGGAATTTAATAAAGAAAAATGTAACGTGTGGTAATTTGCAACATGGGTAGGACTTGCATAGTGACTGGTAGGGATCTAAAGAGTGTTGTAGAGAAAAGGAATTTTGGAGTACAGGTAAATAGTACTATGAAAGTGGAGGCACAGGTAGATAGGATGGTAAAAAAGGCTTACAACACATTGGGCTTCATCAGTTAGAATATTAAATATGGAAGCTGGGAGGTCACATTACAGCTCTATGAAATGTTGATGAGGCCCTATTTGGAATATTATTAAATTTAAAGTTCTGTTCATTTTGGTTACCATGCTGCGGGAAGAATGTTGTCAAGCTGGAGCGGGAA
The DNA here is from genome assembly GCF_036971445.1 of Narcine bancroftii. Classification (NCBI taxonomy): domain Eukaryota; kingdom Metazoa; phylum Chordata; class Chondrichthyes; order Torpediniformes; family Narcinidae; genus Narcine; species Narcine bancroftii. The sequence continues at coordinate 176,581,407 of NC_091471.1, read as the reverse complement.
CAGAGAAGATTTATGAGGATGTTGCCAGGGCTCAGGGGCCTGAACAATAGGGAGAATTTGAGCAGGACAGGGGTTTATTTCTTGGAGTGCAGGAGAATGAGGAGTGATCTTGTCGAGGTGTACAAAATCATAAATGGAGTAGATCGGGTGAATGTAGAGAGTATTTTGCTCAGAGTAGGGGAATAAAGGTTTAAAGTGAGTGGGGATAGATTTAACAAGAGCCTGAGAGTAAGTTTTTTTTTATACAGAGTGTAGTGAGTGTATAAAACAGGTTGCTATAGAAGGTGGTGAGGCAGGTACTACTGCAACACTTAAGAACATTTTGAATGGATAGCTGCATATGATAGGTTTAGAGGGATTTGGGCCAAATGCAGACAGGTGGGATTAGTGTGGGTGTGACATTTTTGTTGGCATGGGCAAGTTGGGCCAAAGAGTCTATTTCCTTGTTTTATGATGGCCTGGTTAGCGTAGCAGTTAGCGCAACACAGTTACAGTGCCAACGATCGGGACTGTGGTTCGAATCCCACACTTTCTAAGAAATTTATATGTTCTCCCTGTGTCTGCATGGATTTTCCCTGGGGGCTCTGGTTTCCTCCTACCGTTCAAAATGTACCGGGGGTTGTAGGACAATTGGGTGTATTTGGGTGGCATGGGCTGAAAGGGCCTGTTACTGTGCTGTATGTCTAAATTTAATTTAAAATTGAAATTTAATTTTAATGACTCTGTATGTAGGAATATTTTCAATGTTCATTTGACATATTTAGACTAAAATAATTGATTAATAAGACACTAGTTGGGCATCATGAACAAGCAAGATTGTTGAGAATGTCATTTTGAAATAAAATTTCTAATTAGCAATGGGAATAGAGATGATTGGGATGGGGAAAGGATATTATAGCATTAATTATAATTTATGTAAACATCGAAGTACTCGAGCTGGCAGAGTCCACAAGCATCGAATCCACGCTGCTGAAGACCCAACTGCGCTGGATGGGTCACATCTCCAGAATGGAGGACCATCGCCTTCCCAAGATCGTGTTCTATGGCGAGCTCTCCACTGGCCGCTGAGACAGAGGTGCACCAAAGAAGAGGTACAAGGACTGCTTAAAGAAATCTCTTGGTGCCTGCCCCATTGACCACCACCAGTGGGCTGATCTCGCCTCCAACCGTGCATCTTGGCGCCTCACAGTTCGGCGGGCAGCAACCTCCTTTGAAGAAGTCCGCAGAGCCCACCTCACTGACAAAAGACAAAGGAGGAAAAACCCAACACCCAACCCCAACCCACCAATTTTCCCTTGCAACCGTGCCTGCCTGTCCCACATCGGACTTGACAGTCACCAACGAGCCTGCAGCAGACGTGGACATACCCCTCCATAAATCTTCGTCCGCGAAGCCAAGCCAAAGAAATCATCATTAAGTAGAATATGGAAAAGTGTAGTGCTCATTCCTGTTTAATGTAGAATTCAGCAGTGTGCATTCTTAATCCAAAGTGACACAATTACTGTTGTTGCCGCAGCTCCAGAGTTCTAGGTTCAAGTCAGACTTATGATTCTGTTGTGCAGTTTACACTTTCTCTCTATAACTGCATGTTTTCTCTTTCTGGGTGTCCTAGTTTCCTTAAGTATCCCAAAGACATGATAATAACCACCTGTGAATGAACACTTGGTGAAGGTGAATGGAAAAAAGAATCAAAGAGGAGTTGCTGAGGGAGAATAACGTGGTTGTATAGAAGAAGGGAGTAATGGGATTGGTGGCATGGATTTAATGGGCCAAGTGGTTATGAGCATAAGTTAAATTACAAACTGATGTCAGGCAAAGGCACGGAGACCTGGGATACACTGAGCTTATTTTGAATGGATGTTGGTAATTATCCCTGAAGTGTGGAGAGGAGTAATCTTGACAAAAATATAATTCACATGTAAATTAATGTAACTAAGAACCATTCAGGTTTCCTGATGATAATCTCCAGTTCATTATATCCTAAGTAGGATGGTTTAAATAACTTAAATCAATTTCTCAAATGTGGAAGCCCATTTTCACTTGTGTGATTTATGTGGAGCAGAGCTTGAAATGGGTCAGAATACATGATGATTTTTTGCAGTACAGAAGTATGTCCGGCAGGAACTGAAGGGGATGGTGTTACTGAACTCTGCAAATCTGGTTAAAAAACATGGAAAGCCTGCATAATTCCAGTTTCTGACTCAACATAAACAAAGTGAAAATTTGGAAATTGGAGCAAGGACTGGATTTGGCTCAGCATGAAGCCTTGCAGTGAATCATTTGCAAATACTCAGCAAAAGAAATTGATTCTGGGCAAGTCTCATGAAAAGAGGCAGAGAAAGGAGACCAAAATAAAATCCCCATGGTATATAAAAGAGATAAGTATGATGAACTTGAGATTTTATTTTGGTTTTGTTCTTCTCTAGGAATAGCATTGATTTATTCTCAGCAGCTTCATGGCTACCAACAATTTAGCTATTTATCATACATGAAAACTGATTATAGATGAGCCATTGAATTCCTCAATTCAGTGGTCTATGTCTTATCCCGAGATTATTCCCATAGTTCTAGATTTCTTTATTAAAGGAAATATTGTATCAGGATCTTAGTGTTTTCTCTCGCAGAGCAACTGCCTCGTAGTTTGTGTGACACAGGTTCAATTCTAACTCTTAGCGCTTTCTTGGCCCAGTTTACACATCCTCCTTTTGGATCCTCCCACATCTCATCATTGTGTTTGTAGTTAGATCATTGGTGATTGTAGATGACCACTTGTGTGGAAGGATCAGAGGGATGCTGCTGGGCATTTGTGAGAGAGAATAAGTGGGGGCGGGATTCCACTGAGCTCTGATGGTGCAGACTCAGTAGGTCCGTGTCAGAAGAAAAGGTAAGTGATATGCCCTTCCAGTTTCCATGAAGTCAGTGGATAGCAAACAGTTATGGAAGTCCGAGTTGAATTTGCCTTCTCCTTCATGGGGTCACACAGCATGAAAACACACCCTTTGGTCCAGTGAATCTGCAGAGCATCAATCACCCATTCACTCTACAAAAGGTGCAGACCTAAAATGTTGACTGACCATTTCTACCCATAGCTGCTGACTGATCTACTGAGTTCCTCCAGCAAGTCTTTCCTCAAGATTTCAACATCTGTAATTTTTCTGTGTTAGACAAATCATATTTTTATTTTCCCCACATTTCTCCCGTCTTCTACTTCTCACTCATCTAACAGTAGGGTCAACTTCATTTAACCTCTTAAACTCTCATGTCTTTAGATGTTGGAAGGAAACTGAAGCATCTGGAGGAAACTCTTACACTCACAGGGAGAACAGGGTAACTCCCCAAAGGCAGCACCTGATATCAGGATTGAATCTGAATGACTGGAAGTGTGAGCTCAATGACCTCTGTCACCCATTAACCCGAGTAGAAGGAGTGATTGTTGTAAACTTGCTATGATCCCAACTAACCTTTCACAGTGAAGATAGGCCATCTCCAATTTGTACAATTCAGTTACTCAGCTGGCTCTTCACCACGAAAATATTGGATTTCCTCAGTTTAACATAATCACGGCTGTGATTGAACTGCAGGAAATAAACTTCAGTCACCTCCATTACTAAAAGACTGAAGATTGTTCCCTGAGATGAAACAATAACCATACACTGGAGTCTCCACTTACAGAGTATATCAATAAATATTAGAGAGTACATATTTAAACTGGAATTTGATACCAAGTTTCTGTGCATTTGTGTTGGTTGTAACTCAATGCTGTGTTTAATTTTTAAGTCTGAATTGGGCAGATGCAGGCAGCTGCCTTGTAACTGAAAACTGCTGTGTCTAACTGTTGTTTCATCGCGAGAATGATTTTTTTTTTAGATCTGCAAGTGCCCATTACCTCTTACTTGATGATGATATTTAAATTTTAGATGAAAGTAGCTGATGTAATTGTTAAACCAATTTCAGAACTTGTCGAGCCATAAGAGCAGGAAAGCTTTAAAAAAGGTCTTTCCAACATTCCAGATCAAAAAGACTAGATACAAAGTTCATGTCTTGGACACTGCTCCTTTCTCTGAAGGGTTTGAGTTCACAATAACACTGTAGTCCATAATGCATTACATTAATTCAATCTTCCGAGGCCCAAGATATAATTGCTCGAGTATTCAGTTTGTCTGTGAATTTACTGTCTAAGCCTACTGTTTTGTTGCAATGATGGCACCTGTATGGTTAACATCACAAGTAGAGCAGTTTAAAAAAAAACTTGAGTGTTCCCTGGTACAACCGAATGCAGAGAGAGTTTATAAATTTATTGCAATAATAGGAAGGAATAGAAAATTGCTAAATATCATTAAGACTTATTTACTCTGTGAATTTGCACTCTAAGTGAGTCTGGGTGGAATAAATAGTTCAACATAGGCTATATGGGCCAAAGGGCTTGTTTCTGCATGGTAGTGTTCCATGGTTCTAATTGCTGGTGTGGGTGCTCTTTTCAAAGCTGGAGGCTGAGGCTGTTTACCGTGCCATCACCATTGCCAATCGTATCAACTGTCCCTTGTACATTACCAAGGTGATGAGTAAGAGTGCAGCAGATGTGATTGCCCAAGCCAGGAGGAAAGGTAAAGAGTGCATATCTTCCAAACTTGCTCTCAGAGAATTCAGATCATCATCCCTGCAATATTTTAGCCATTGTGCTCCAACATTATATTAAAATCACACTTGTCTACTTAAAAAATATCTATGTATGCATCTGACAACAGTGAATTTGCAAAGGTGTTTTACAGTTAATAATTTAAACATTGCAGAGGCCAGGCAGGGTTAAAATGAGGCCCTGTGTCCATTTTTCTGGAAATACACAATAATGCAGGCTATCTTTCAATGTTAGAAGAGAGAGAGCCAAGGAAATCAAAGCCAAGCTGATGTGACTCATTCTTGTCATTTAACCTTCTGTTCTGGCACCATTTAGCAGATACTATACTGCATCCCTCTTGAGGAACGCTGCCCAAATGGGAGGGATTCCAAATCGACACAAGCATATGTTCAATGTAGCTGAAGCAAAACCCCTCCTCTTCACATGCCAGCATCTTTTAGATTAAAGGCCAGCATTTTATTTGCCTTTTTGATTGCTCATCTGCAAGCTATTAATATGTCTACTTGAACTAACAATCCTTTTGCTGCTGTGAAGTTTATAATTTTGCCAAATTTAGAAAAATCTCCAAAATTATCTTTCTTTAGCTTAAATAGAATTTGCACTTAAAACAAGATAATCTTGATAGTGAAGTTAAAGACTCACATTTGTACAGTGTCTTTCAAATCGTTCCCAGGATAACTAATGTTTTTTTTTTCAGTAAATTAAGCATTTCTGAGCTTTCCTGAGTGTTGCAATGTAAGGAAAAAAAAACCTGCCAATCTGTGCCCAATAAACTTCCACAAAGAGCAAATGAATCTATTCCAGAAATTTTGGATTACAAATTATTTTACAACTATCTGAGAGCAGAGTCTATGCCTTAATCTGAAATCTTGTACAGGGCTTTTTTCTCAGAAGTATTGTAGCCCCCATAATAGGCCATGAATCACTTACATGATGCTCGACTGAAAAGAGTCAGCCTTAATTTTTGTACGTGAGCATGAGATGAGCCTTCCCCATAACATTATGATTCAGAGGTAACTGATCTAGGGCTGATAGTAGAATAAAGTGTTGACAGGATGTAAAGGAAGAAGGGATGATGAGCTGAATGGCCATTTCTCATTAGTTACTTTCATGTGTTTTTTTCCCCCCCAAGATTGCCATTATGGTTAGATTGTGAGTTTGTCAAAAATGTGTATATTTGTGTTTCAAGGGAATGTTGAAAACCGATCACCTCTAATATAAATGTAACTATTATTGATGTATATTCAAGCAGAAAAATAATTCTTTTTTTATTAATATTTTGAGGTTTTACTTTTTTGACGAATAAAACCATTGAATGGTATTTAGCAGGAAATAGACTTGGAGGACTCCAATGCCAGATTCTGTATGTTCCTTTATTAACAGGTGCTGTAGTTTTTGGAGAGCCAATCACTGCAAGCCTTGGGACAGATGGAACACATTATTGGAGCAGAAATTGGGCCAAGGCTGCGGCCTTTGTGGCATCACCACCACTGAGTCCTGACCCCACAACACCTGACCACCTGAGTTCACTATTAGCCTGGTAGGAGAGTTACATCAGTTTGACATGTGTACTTGGCAAACCCAAGGCACTTAGTGTCAGAGACCAATTTCTATTTTGCTTTCAAACGATCAATGTTTGGAATAAGAACACTGAATTTAAATGCGTATTTAGTTTGTTATAGGTAAGTAATTAACCCTGCAAGAGTTGGTTTAACTTTTAAAAAAATATAATACTTCACAGGACTATAGATTGCAGCAGTATTCTGCCTGCTTCTTATCAGCTTGATTAGAAGTGGCTTTGTGGGCTCTCAAACCATTCAGTATTTTTTTTTTGTGCTGTTCTTCATTGTCTTTAAGAGTATCACATCTTATTTGACATCGATGTTAAATGTGTGTAGTTAGCAGGCTGAATGAGGAGCCCTGACTTATACTTACACCATCCAACTTTCCAGCAAGCCCATGGTTACTGATGCTAAGTACTTTTACAACTCATTACGTTGAAGTCAACGATTTTTGACTTGGGACTTTCTTAATTACAAACCAGTGGGATCCTGTTTTGAGGAGTCTGATGGTGGAGGGGTAGCAGCTGTTCCTGAACCTGGTGATATGAGCCCCGTGGCACCTATGTCAACAGTGAGAACAGACTGGGTAGTGTGGATCCTTGATGATTGCTGCTGCTCTCTGACAGCAGTGTTCCATGTAGATTATCTTGAGGATTTGGAAAGTTTTGCCTCTGGTGTACTAGGCTGTGTCCACTACCAAAGCAGGGCTTTTTGCTCAGAAGTATTGGTGCCCCCATAATAGGCCATGAATCAGCCAGTCAGCACACTTTCCTCTCCAAATCTATAGAAGTTTGCCAATGTTTTCAATGTCATACTAGACATCAGCAAATTCTTGAGGAAGTAGAGGCACTGACGTGCTTTCTTCATGATGGCATTCGTGTGTTGGGTCCAGGAAAGGTCCTCCAAGATAATTCAAAAGGTCAAAAGGTGGTGGGAGAAAAATTGTCAACTGCTGCAGGATCTCAATCTGCAACTTTGACCACCCCTCTGTCATTGCAGGTGCTGGCAGACCTCTGAGCTCTTCCAGTAGTTTGTGTGTCAAATTGATGTGTATTTTACCACTTAACAATAATATTTAAAGGTCAATTTTGTTTTAACTCCATAAAAGTTTATTTATGTTTCCCTCAATTATATATGCTTAAAATCTGATTAGAACTTTGTATAGCTTTTAAAAAAAAAAATGCTTTTAAATGTTCTTTTAGGTTCCTGGAATGCAGTCTATAATTGGCTAACAAGCCAGTTTGATATAACCCTATAACAATTACAGTACAGAAACAGGCCATTACGGCACCTCTAGTCCGCACCGATAACATCACAACGTCTGGAAAATAGGTTCCCTTTGAACTGGCAACAGCAAGTGAAGAAACATTCTTTAGCTCTTGTGGGAGGGAGGATTTCTTTAATAATAATGTTGAGAGCTGCCCTTTGCTGTGGAGTCTAAATTTAAAAATTGCAAGATTTGCAAGCCTGCTGCTTTACAAACAGCTAATGATGGTATTTTTCTCCTCTAGTGGTGATCTGGAGGTGACAGGAAGTGGCCACAGTACTTTTACCACTGCTCAGAAAGCCATTGGAAAAGATAACTTCTCCTTAATTCCTGAAGGCACCAATGGTATTGAAGAAAGAATGAGTATTATCTGGGAGAAAGCTGTGGTAGGTTATTGCTGTTTGAAGGTCAATGAGTAATTAATGGGGATTTTAAAAATAATCTCTACTGTTAGAGCAATAAAAAAATAAAATCTGATGGGTTCTAAAATATAGAGTGCCGTTGAGTGGGATATTTATGTGAAAGGAAAGGAGGACAGGGAAGTCATGGTAACTTATATATCTTATGTACCTTAGCTGACACATGCTTTCATGAGAATGTAACAATCGTCCCTTAATTTTTTTGTATGTCTTTCTTATGCAGTTAATGAGGAAGTGAAAATCAATGTGCAAGTTGTAGCCTATTTATTGTTTTAACTGTTGTCTGACCTTTGCACCAATGCAGCATTTCATGCATGCGATACAGAAACAGACTTGTCCATTTCATTTAATTTAGTCCTTGCAGGATCTTCTCATACCTACGTTTAATATCAAATGTGGAATGCACCACACTTGACATGACATCTTTAATGTATACAGGGGAAGATGAATTACTCCCCTTTTGTATGTGAACATGATGGGTGAATGGGGCAATAACGGACTAAATTTAGTTTGATTAACCAATATTGTCTCACTGGATTACTACCTGTAAGAGTGGTTAAAAACACATCAAGAAGGAATTGGGAAGGGCATTTAAGGGGGAGTAATTTGCAGTGTCAGGCAGGGGCAGGGAATGGGACTGTTGGATAGTTCCGCTTAGAGCTACCATGACAACCGCGGATTGAAATTGGGCTGCTATTGTACTTTCAGCTTGACTGTAAACTGGAACTCTCCTATTTGTTCAAAGGCCACAGGTAAAATGGATGAGAATCAATTTGTTGCTGTCACCAGCTCCAATGCTGCCAAAATCTTCAACCTATATCCAAGGAAGGGAAGGATAGCTGTTGGATCTGACGCTGACCTAGTCATCTGGGACCCAGACACCTTTAAAACAATCTCTGCCAAAACACATCGCTCGGTAAGAAATCCCTTATCAAGTGGGAGGGACCTTATGAAACTATAAAGTAAATGAAGTTTTTGTTTGTGATCCATAAGATCTTGACTAGATGAATTCTGGTAAATGTGTCAGTAAAATAGTTATTCTTTATAATTGATTTTTAAAAATTCATCAGCTATTTTCTTAATAATGTGTTTCTGTGCCAGGCTGTGGAATACAATATTTTTGAGGGCATGGAGTGCCGTGGAGCTCCACTGGTAGTCATCAGTCAAGGAAATATTGTCCTGGAAGACGGGAATCTGTATGTAAATCAAGGAACAGGCCGTTTCATTCCCCGTAAACCATTCCCTGAATATATCTACCAGCGTATTAAAATCCGCAACAAGGTGAGTAATTATGAACATGTGGACATGCTCACAGAAGCGGATGACTGATGCTTATCTACGACATAAGTCAATCGAGTCAATCGAGTCTGCCCCACGATTTAATCATGAGTTGATCATTTTCCCACTCAGTCCCACTTTCCAGCCTTCTCCCTGTAACCCAGTGGTTCTCAACCTTTTTCCACTTGTATACCACTTTAAGTAATCCCTATGCCATCGGTGCTCTGTGATTAAGGGATTGCTTCAGGCGATATGTGAGTGGGAAGAGAAGGATGAGAATCACTGCTCTAGATCCAATTGTTACTGAAATATTTTGCTTGAGAAAAATTGTCATTGGCCCTGTACTGACAATAACCACAACAGCAGTGCGAGTATAAGACTGCTTTAATAAACTAATATGTACACTAAGAGGTCTTGTCTCTCTGCAAGACAAACCTGGAAGGCTAGACTGTAGCTCTGGACTGCTTTATATACAAGGTCACCGGGATGACCACATTCACCCCCCCCATTAAAAAAATTGTTATCCCCCCCCCATCCTCCTACCCTTGTTTGTAAGTTCATAAGTCCAAAATTTTTCGTGGCTTCCGTTCGTTGCCTTCTGGATCTCTCGGTAGTGGTATAGGGGTGGGGAGTGTGGTCTGTCTTTCGACCTTTCTTGCTGGAGGTGTGGGAATGGGAAGTACTGGTTGGTCATGTGGCTGTGTGGGCTGGGGATCCTGTTGTATGGGATTATGTCCTGCCATCAAGTCTAGGGTGGTGATATTTTGTGGGGCGGGCGTACCCAGGGTCCTGATTTCCGGGGTGGGTGGTATAGCCTTCTGGGGTGACTCGATGGACGACTGTTCTAGTGACTGCTGCTGCGTTCCTTGTTGATCTGTAAACATCTGTGTTTCCTCCACATTGTTCACACATCCGGCCGACGCGAGATCCCTGGTGGCTACCGAGTCTTCTCTTCCATCTGGGAATGTGGCAAGGGCGTACTGAGCGTTCACTTGCCTCAACTCCACTTGATCCACCAGTAGGTCCACTTTGCGGGATCTTCAGTGCTTCCGGAGGAGAACAGGTCCCGGTGTCATCATCCATTTAGGCAGCACTGTGCCCGTCATGGCTTTCCTTGTGAAAGAAAAGATACGGTCATGTGGGGTCATGTTAGTGGCAGTACACAACAAAGAACGTATAGAGTGTAGGGCCTCTGGCAACACTTCTTGCCATCTAGTAACAGGCAGGTCTTTTGTTTTTAAGGTCAAGAGGACCGTTTTCCAGATAGTGGCATTTTCCCTTTCGACTTGTCCATTCCCCCTGGGATTGTAACTTGTAATGCGGCTGGTAGGTAGTAATCCCTCTATCGTGCAGGTACTGCTGTACTTCTGTGCTCATGAATGCAGCACCCCTGTCTGTGTGCATGTACTCCGGGTATCCAAATATGCTGAAGATGGGTTGGAGGCATTTTATAACAGTGGCTGCTGATACATCAGAACACGGGATTGTGAAGGGGAAACAGGAATATTCATCTATTATGTTTAGGAAATAGACATTTCTATTATCGGGTGGGAATGGACCTTTAAAATCGAGGCTGAGGCGCTTAAAAGGTTTGGTAGCTTTTATCAGGGTGTCTTTGTCTGGCCGGTAAAATTGCGGTTTGCATTCCGCACAGATGGGGCAGCTCTTGTTCACTGACCTCACTTCCTCTACCGAAAATGGGACGTTTTGGGTTTTAATGAAGTGAAACAGTCTAGCGACTCCCGGGTGGCCCAGCTCATTGTACAAGCTCTGCAACTGATACGTGTGGTTAAGGATGGCACAAGTGCCTCTGGACAGCATGTCCAGGGGCTTGTTGAGTCTCCCGGGGAGGTATAGAATGTCATAGTTAAATGTGGACAATTCTATCTGCCAGCGCAGGATTTTAATTTTCCTCCTGTTCTGGTTATCGAACATAAAAGCCACAGACCATTGTTCCGTGATGAGGGTGAAGTGTTTGCATGCCACATAATGTTGCCAGTGTCTTACTGCTTCCACAATGGCTAGGGCCTCCTTCTCTACTGCTGAGCGTCTTACCTCTGACCCCTTTAGGGTACATGAGAAAAAGGCCACTGGTCATCCATCTTGGTTTAGGGTGGCTGCCAGAGTCACATCAGATGCATCCGTTTCTACTTGAAATGGGATCAACTCATCTATGAACCGCATGGTAGCTTTAGCAATATGGTCTCTAATATCCCTGAATGCTCTGGTGGCTGCTGGGCACAGTGGGAAAACTGAGGCTTTTATAAGTGGGCGGGCCCAGTCAGCGTAGTTGGGGACCCATTGGGCGTAGTAAGTGAACAGTCCCAAACACCTATTTAGTGCTTTCAGCGTGTGTAGCACTGGGAGATCTAGGAGAGGGCGCATATGGGCTGGGTCTGGGCTGATTTCCTTGTTCTGCACTATGTAGCCCAGGATTGGCAACTTCCTGGCGCAAAAGACGCATTTGACCCTGTTGTATGTTGGGTTCCTTTCCTCGGCTGCCTGGAAGAAGCATTTTAAATTTGTGTCATGATCCTCCTGATTGTGGCCACAGATTGTCACGTTGTCTAAGTAGGGGAACACTGCTTTCAGTTGGAACTCATCTACTATTTGGTCCATTTCTCTCTGAAACAGGGACACTCCATTGGTGACACCGAAGGGGAGTCACAGAAATTGATACAGCCTGCCATCTGCATCAAATGCCGTGTAAATGCCATCGCTGTTTCTAATGGGCAGTTGGTGGTATGCCACCTTCAGGTCTCTGGTGGAGAACACCTTATACTGCGCAATGTTGTTGACCATGTCTGCTCTGCGTGGCAGGGGGTAGGCATTTAGTTGTGTAAATTTGTTGATTGTCTGGCTGTAATCCACTACCATGCACAGTTTTTATTCTGACTTTATGACAACCACCTGGGCTTTCCTGGGGCTAGTGCCCTGCCCTATGATGCCCTCCTGTAGTAGCCTGCAGACCTCTATCCCTCGGGCTGTACCTCCTGCTCTTTGTGGCTATTGGTGTGCATTCTGGGGTCAGGTGTGTGAACAGAGGAGGGGGTTCTATGTTTAGGACAGACAGGCTGCAGTGTTGTTTCTTTGTAAGGTGTAGTGGGGGGTGAGCCCCGTTGTCTCGTCTCAGTGGACCATATGTCCAGAACAGTTCTCTCCTTAATACGGTCCTCTGTATACTCCAGAGCTGATACTGCTTTAAAGTTGCAGCCTCTCGCCAGGTCTTTCAGAGAGAATATAAAGTCTCTGGCAGACTCCCCTACATGTTGTGACCTGGTCATGAGTCTGTTCCGGGAGTGGAGTTCTCTATGCCCCTTACTGTAATGCCTCTGTAAAATGCTCATTGCCTCTTTGTATGACCTGGCATCCTGTATAAGGGAGTAAGGGTGGTCTGCCAGCTGTGCTAACAGCAGCATTAATAGCTCTTTATCCGATGCCTCAGCACCCTCCACGTAATTCAGAAAGCATCTCTGCTAGCAGCCGAAGTGCGTACCAGCTCCGGGATTTCTGGGATTGAGCTCCAGCCTGTCTGGTCGCAGCGCATGGCTAAGCCGCAGTCTCTGGTCCCTTAGGTAATGTGGGGGAACCCCGGGGGTCGTTCCCGGTCTCCACGTGGTCTCTGGGTCTAGGTGTAGCAAGGGCAGACCCAGGTGTACTGGGAGCTGCTGGTAGAGCCTCTGTGGAGCTTGTGTCTGCTGGAGGAGTAACCTGGATGCTTGGGGCTGTTGGCTGAGTCTCTGGCTTTGGGACATTTGCAGCAGACTTAGGGGGATTCCAGTGGTAACGTCAGGTCTCCTTGGTACTGGGGAAACTGCTGCTGGGGTAGTGACGGTAGCGGTGTCTGCTTTCACTGGCTCTGGAGTGGTCAGGAATTCTGCACATACGTGGTGATCGGGAGCACGACTTGTGGAGATCCTTCCACCTGCACTCATAGTGGCCCCTTTCTGATCAGACCAGGGTTTAGGGTCGGCGGCGACTGTACCGGAAAACCCATGGGCAGGCAGGGCTCTTGGTCATTTCTTACCTGCTCTATCATACTTCTGTGGTCTTCCCCACATTCCACCACGATTCCAGTACAGTGGTCCCTCACCATCTCTGTCCTCGGATACACATGTGTGCTGGTCGTCCCCGGACTCCATTCCTCAGGAAAAGTCTCCAGGTGGTCGGGAATGTGTGTTGGAGCAGAAGCAGCCTCCATCCTAGTAGCTATGATATTAGTTTAGTAAATTGAACTGACAATAACTACACCAACAGTGTGAGTATAAGACAGCTTTAATAAACTAATATGTATACTAAGAGGTCTTGTCTCTCTGCAAGACGAACCTGGAAGGATAGACTGTATCTCTGGACTGCTTTATATACAAGGTCACCGGGATGACTTCTGGTGACCTAGTGGTGTAATTACATATCACCACATTCACCCCCCACCCTTTAAAAATTGTTATTCCCCCCCTCCCCCATTCTCCTTCCCTTGTTTGTAAGTTCATAAGTCCAAAATTGTTCGTGGCTTCCGTTGCCTTCTGGACCTCCTCGGTAGTGCTATAGGGGTGGGGAGTGCAGTCTTCCTTTTGGCCTTTCTTGGTTGAGGTGTAGGAGTGGGAAGTATTAGATGGCCATGTGGCCGTGTGGGCTGGGAATCCTCTAGTATGGGATTAGGTCCTGCCATCAAGTCTAGGGTGGTGATATTTTGTGGGGCGGGCGTGCCCAGGGTCCTGATTTCCGGGGTGGGTGGTATAGTCCTCTGGGATGACTCGATGGACGATTGTTCTAGTGACTGCTGCTGTGCTCCTTGTTGTTGATCCATAGACATCTGTGGTTCCTCGGCATTGTTCACACATCCGGCCGGCACGTAATCCCTGGTGGCCACCGAGTCTTCTTTTCCATCTGGGAATGTGACAAAGGCGTACTGAGGGTTCGCGTGCCTCAACTCCACTTGATCCACCAGCAGGTCCGCTTTGTGGGGTCTGCAGTGTTTCTGGAGGAGAACAGGTCCCGGTGTCATCATCCATTTAGGCAGCACTGTGCCCGTCGTGGCTTTCCTTGTGAAAGAAAAGGTACGGTCATGTGGGGTCATGTTAGTGGCAGTACACAACAAAGAACGTATAGAGTGTAGGGCTTCTGGCAACACTTCTTGCCATCTAGTAACAGGCAGGTCTTTTGTTTTTAAGGTCAAGAGGACCGTTTTCCAGATAGTGGCATTTTCCCTTTCGACTTGTCCATTCCCCCTGGGATTGTAACTTGTAGTGCGGCTGGTAGTAATCCCTCTATCGTGCAGGTACTGCTGTACTTCTGTGCTCATGAATGCAGCATCCCTGTCTGTGTGTATGTAGTTCAGGTACCTAAATATGTGAAGATGGGTTGGAGGCATTTTATAACAGTGGCTGCTGATACATCAGAACACGGGATTGCGAAGGGGAAACGGGAATATTCATCTATTACGTTTAGGAAATAGACATTTCTATTATTGGACGGGAGCGGGCCTTTAAAATTGAGACTGAGGCGCTCAAAAGGTTTGGTAGCTTTTAACAGGGTGGCTTTGTCTGGCTGGTAAAATTGCGGTTTACATTCTGCACAGATGGGGCAGCTCTTGTTCACTGACCTCACTTCCTCTACTGAAAATGGGAGGTTTTGGGTTTTAATGAAGTGAAACAGTCTAGTGACCCCCGGGTGGCCCAGCTCATTGTGCACGTTCTGCAACTGGGACGTGAGGTTAAGGATGGCACAAGTGCCCCTGGACACCGCGTCCGGGGGCTCATTGAGTCTCCTGGGGCAGTATAGAATGTTGTAGTTAAATGTTGAAAATTCTACCTGCCAGTGCAGGATTTTGTCATTCTTAATTCTCCCCCTGTTCTGGTTATCAAACATAAAATCCACAGACAGTTGGTCCATGATGAGGGTAAATTGTTTGCATGCCACATAATGTCGCCAGTGCCTTACAGCTTTCACAATGGCTACGGCCTCCTTCTCTACTGCTGAGTGTCTTACTTTTGACCGCTGTAGGGTTCACGAGAAAAAGGTCACCAGTCGTCCGTCTTGGTTTAGGGTGGCTGCCAGAGCCACATTGGATGCATCCGTTTCTACTTGAAACGGGATCGACTCATCTATGGACCGCGTGGTAACTTTTGTGATATGGTCCCTAATGTCCCTGAATGCTCTGGTGGCTGCTGGGCACAGTGGGAAAACTGAGGCTTTTATAAGTGGGCAGGCCCTGTATGCCATTGGGCATAGTAAGCGAACAGCCCCAAACACCTTTTTAGTGCTTTCAGCGTGTGTGGGACTGGGAGGTCTAGGAGAGGTTGCATACGGGCTGGGTGTGGGCTGATTTTCCCGTTCTGCACTATGTAGCACAGGATTGGCAACTTCCTGGTGCTAAAGACGCATTTGTCCCTGTTGTATGTTAGGTTCCTTTCCTCGGGTGCCTGGAAGAAGCTTTTTAAATTCGTGTCCTTCCATCCGATAGTACTCGGCGTCATATTCATCTCCTGAAGACTGTGTCCTCTGCTTTGTAGCATTTGTCCAAGATGGCCGGCTGCACATGGCATTCTTCTTCTTCTGTTTGTCTGTGGAGAAAAAAAAACTTTCCCGCCTCTCATTAGCATGAGAATTGGCCTTGGCTGTGGCCTTGGGACTTCTGCAGACTTGCATAATGCCCACGTTTTCCACAGTTGGAACAGACATTTTCTCTGGCAGGGCAGAGGGCTCTGGGGTGCTTTCTTTGTCCACCGAAAAAGCACTTTGGACCCTCAGGGTGTGCTGCTCCTGCTGTGGATTGCTGTGAGGCAGCATACTTTTCTTTTCGTGGGGCTAGAGAGTCCAGCAGTGTGACGTTTGTCCCAGCCCCAAGGTCCTGTGAGTACTCCTCCAATTCTTTCCTGGTGCTTTCTAAAGCTTCTGGAATAGTCTCTGCCTCATCTAGCCCCACCATTCCTTTCTCCAGCAATCGATGTCTCATCTCAGTGGACCGTATGCCCATAACAATTCTGTCCCTAATAAGGTCCTCCGCATACTCTTGAGCTGATATTGCTTTAAAATTGCAGCCTCTCGCCAGGTCTTTCAGAGAGAGTATAAAGTCTCTGGCAGACTCCCCTACTTGTTGTGACCTGGTCATGACCCTGTACCGGGACTGGAGTTCTCTATGCCCCTTACTGTAATGCCTCTGTAAAATGCTCATTGCCTCTTTGTAGGACCTGGCATCCTGAGTAAGGGTGGTCTCCCAGCTGGACTAACAGCAGCATTAATAGCTCTTTATCCGATGCCTCAGCATCCTCCACATAATTCAGAAAGCATCTCTGCTAGCAGCTGAAGTGCATGCCAGCTCCGGGATTTCTGGGGTCGAGCTTCAGCCTGCCTGGTCGCAGCACATGGCTCAGCTGCAGTCTCTGGTCCCTTAGGTGTAGCCTAAGGGGTACTGGGAGCTGCTGGTTAGAGCCTCTGTGGGGCTTGTGTCTGCTGGAGGAGTAACCTGGGTGCTTTGGGCTGTTGGCTGAGTCTCAGGCTTTGGGACATTTGCAGCAGGCTTAGGGGGGATCCCAGCGGTAGTATCAGGTCTCCGTGGTACTGGGGAAACTGCTGCTGGGGGAGTGATGGTAGCGGTGTCTGCTTTCCCTGGCTCTGGAGTGTTTGGGAATTCTGTACATCAGGAGCTCGATTTGTGGAGATCCTTCCACCTGCACTTGTAATGGCCCCTTTCTAATTGGACCAAGGTTTAGGGTCAGCGGTGCCTGTACCAGCGAACCCATGGGCAGGCAGGGCTCTTGGCCATTTCTTACCTGCCCTATCGTACTTCTGTGGTCTTCCCTCCATTCCACCACGATTCCAGTACAGTGGTCCCTCACCATCTCTGTCCTTGGATGCACGTGTGTGCTAGTTGTCCCCAGATTCCATTCCTCAGGAAGAGTCTCCAGGTGGTCGGGAATGCGCGTTGGAGCAGAAGCAGCTACCATCCTAGTAGCTATCATATTAGTTTATTAAATTGTATTGACAATAACCACAACAGCAGTGCGAGTATAAGACAGCTTTAATAAACTAATATGTACACTAAAAGGTCTTGTCTCTCTGCAAGACAAACCAGGAGGGCTAGACTGTAGCTCTGGACTGCTTTATATACAAGGTCACTGGGATGACCCCTGGTGACCTAGTGGTGTAATTTCATATCACCACAGGCCCATCTCTTTTGGAGTTATGAAACCGTGCACATAAAGAGTTAATTAGGTACAATTAAAGCAGTGGTTTTCAAACTTTCTCTTTCCACCCACATACCACCTTAAACAAACCCCTACTAATCACAGAGCACCTATGGTATAGGAATTACTTAAAGTGGTATGTGAGTGGAAATAAAATGTTGAGAACCACTGCTGTAAGCTTTGATGCCCTGCCAAGCCTATCCAAAGTGATGTGTGTAACATGTCAAATATTCAGCCACCCAGATACCTGTTTAGGCCATTCTTTCCATGCGTTGAATTTGAATGTTGGTGTCAATAGATGCAGCGCCAGTGCAGGCAGATGGATTTAAGGTACAGAATAGCCATAATATACCTGAAAGCCAGACAGCTGAGGTGGCTTTATGACCTGTTAGTTTTGGTGCTGGAGTGTCTGAAAACTAGGATTTTTTGAGTGAGGAGATAGAGTGAGGAGACCTTTTGGGCTGGAAGAGGTTTTGTAGAAGGTGGATAGGCTTGCATTTGGGATTCTGGGAGGGAAATCACTGAAGATTTAGACACACTAGAAATAAGCAGAGATCAGCTGGTACTAACCTGGATGTGAGTTAAGAGCAAAACAACACAAAGTCTGTGCAGAAGATCTGTGTATATGGAAACTGGGGGTGGGGAGTGGGTGGTGGTAGTGGCGAGACAAAATTAGAATCAAGTCTAGAGCTTACAATGGCAAGGATAAGGTTTACAGCAATGGAGATGATAGGGCAGAAGGGATTTGTGCAGGAATCGTTAGTGCAAATTTGGGACAAAATAATACAATAGGTCTTGGGGTACGAAAAGGGGTTAGGACTAGGGTTGTAGTTTGCAAAGACAATAAGGTTAAGGATTTATATTTTGAGGAGAGAGTTGATGATGACCAATTTAGAATGGGGAGAGAACCTGAGGAGGTGGAACAGTTAACAACTATCAGTTGGATTTCACAAAGGTCAGACTGAAATAGTATCAAGGGAATGGAAAGCAGTCTCTTAAGCGCAAGTAGGAGATGAGGTAGAACCTCAAAGATTTAGGTTCAGGTCTGAGCAGCAGTGAATAGTTAAGGTGGGGAAAGGTAAAAAATAGATCATCTTCATATTCCCAGTGCAAATGTAAAAACCTGTTGTATAGTTGAGATTGGAGGCAGGGTAAGGTAACTTCTTAATCATGAAGAATTATCTTTGCATTTGTGGATAGCATTTGATCATTTTTACTAATGAAGAACTGGACTCCATCGTGCTTCATTTTAACCTGGCAATAGGAGTTCAGATTGATTTGTTTTTCACCATAGATGTTCAGTATTTCATTCCTCAGAAATAAAAGTAGTAAAGAAGAGTTATAACTATGGGTTGAGAAAGACCAAGAGCATCAACAGCATCAAAGGTAGTGGAGTGTGTGGTTTGCTTTATAAATGTCATGATCAAGTGACTGAAATGCCATCTGGGTGGAAATTTCACATTGTAATGGTAGGGGCTTCTTGGTGAGTTGCATTGAAAATGAGGATCAGAGGAAAAAAAGAGAAATGGACATCAGAGTCAAATGCTGATGGTTATGTTCAGAGTAGAAAGGCCACCCGGACTGAAAGCTTCAGAATGCGTCCATAAGTATAAGGTGAGAGAGTTCATAAACGTTAGGAGAGTTGGGGAGGAAAGAAATGCAGAGAACTGACAGAGAGAACTAGGCCACAGCAGATGAAGGTGGCACCACCTTTTTAATGGTCTGATGGATGTAAGGAGTAATCATGTGGGTAATTATGGGGAAATGACTCTTCAGCTTACCCCTCAGCTGTGTATCTATCAAGAGCTTGAATTACCTTATTTATAAGCAAATGCACTTTCTAAGGCAAATACTGAGAGGGCCAATGGCAGTCCGTTCAGTTGT
The DNA here is from genome assembly GCF_036971445.1 of Narcine bancroftii. Taxonomy (NCBI): domain Eukaryota; kingdom Metazoa; phylum Chordata; class Chondrichthyes; order Torpediniformes; family Narcinidae; genus Narcine; species Narcine bancroftii. The sequence continues at coordinate 176,562,175 of NC_091471.1, read as the reverse complement.
AGCAGTGGTTTTCAAACTGCCCCCTAAATTCGCATTCCATCTTTAGCAATCCTTGTGCCTGTGATTAGTAAGGGATTGCTGAAGGTGGTATGTGAGTGGGAAGGGAAGGTTGCGAACCACTACTCTAGACCTAATTGCTACTGAAATATTTTGCTTGAGAACAATTGTCACTGGCCCATTTCCTTTGGGGTTATGAAACCGTCCACATAACAAGTCAATTAAGCATGATTAAAACAGTGGTTTTCATACTTTTTCTTTTCACCCACGTGGTGGTGGTGGTGGCTATCCCTCCAGGTCAAGGATGATGATCTTCATTCCTATGGGTGTTAAGTGGATTATGAGTCCAATCTTGGAAAGTGGCCCACTGAGCGAAGACACCTGTGCGTGTATTTGTTTAACATGTACTTAATATTGCACTCCAAGAAGCACACGATACCACAAATCAACTAGCTAATTCTAATGGCATGAAAACCACAAAGATTGGAGCTGATGGATATGCTGCAGACTTCGTCCGCCTGTTCTTTACTAATCACAGAGCACTTATGGCATAGGGATTACTTAAGGTGGAATGTGAGTTTGGCGGGTGGGGGGGGGGGCAGTTTGAAAACCACTGAGTTGCAGGATCCAAAAGAACAGTAAGTGATGAGTGGAATATTAAGGTATTCAGCAAAACTAACTTTCACTGGCTGCACACACAGGTTCAATAGGGAGAAAAAGGGATGGAGCTTTTGGCATTGCACCTCATGAAGAGACAGCGAAGAGCTGGCCTTTGAACCACTTGCACAATGTCAAATGATGCAGAGAAGGAAACAACATGTAAAATTTCAAGATTACGTGGTTTCTGGAATGGAGCAGAAAAATGGTCCAGATTTACAAGTGTAGAACATCTGTGGATAGGGTAAATATACAAGGGTAAACAGTGGCAGTGAGAGCTCAGGTCTCCAGCAACAGCCAAAGCACGCACATTAATTAACACAAGGAAAGGTTTATTACAAAGATGTGGTTAAATGGATATCTTAACGTGGAGAAAGTACAGTTCTGTTCAAAGCCAAATGTCGGAAGGTTGCTGCAAGTCCTTGGTGAATTGAGGCTGAGATGCAGAGAACAAATCCTGGATATCTCTGGTAATGAATCCAAGACACAATAATAAATCAGTGTTATATTGGTTGAATAGTGAGATGAGCCATTTGAGTAAGGCAGTTGTGACAGCTTCATATTAATTGCGTTAAATTATATTTATGACTTTCTTGGGTGATAGCACTTTTTTTTTGGAAGATTCAGAATTGCCAGGTGATTTGCATCCATGTTGTTTAGTGCATTTTGCTTCCCATCATGTTTCCTTCAAAAAATGCACCACAACATATTTTGAACACCTTAGAATTTAATTTCTTGACAGACAATATTAAAAGTTTAATGCTGTGATTAAATCTTGTGCATTAACAGTGAAAAATGTGTCCAATTATTAACAATAAAGAGCGGGATTGTAAGTAACGTTGTTCCTCTCTCTCTGGTCCTATCTTTGAATGCATCTGCTCGTTGATGATCTCTACCAAGTCAACAGAATTGCATCCAGTGTCCCGAGGGATGTATGATGGTCCTGTGTATGAACTCCCAGTTACTCCCAAGTATGCCACCCCAGCTCCTTCAACCAAGTCGTCCCCTACGAAAACACATCCCCCACCAGTGCGGAACCTGCATCAGTCTGGGTTTAGTCTATCAGGTGAGATGTCATAACATGAGAAAAATGGAAAGCTCACCTTTGTGCCTGTGTAATGATCTATTGGTGTCCTGCTCTTGGGAGGAGAATTAAATGCCAGTGCATAATGATGTATTCATCATTATTTTAGAACAAGTTATTTGCTCACCTTTCTCATGTCCTTGTTCAATAACAGATATAATAAATCAAGCACCTGCATCATTGGTGTGAGGGAGCAACTGTATGAGGAGGGATGTGCACAATTAAATTTGTCATTCTAGTACAGTGCCAACAGATTCCTACACTATCGGTGGTGTTGTCTTTTAAGCTCCTTCGGCCTAACTAGTCCATGCCAACCAATATTGTATGTTGGGCTGATCCCATTTGCCTGCACTTGGTCTGTATCCCTCCAAGCCCATCTTATCCATAAATCTGTCCAAGTGTCTTTAAAATATTGTTATTATGCCTGCTTCTACAGTTTCCTTTGGAAGCTCATTCCATTTACAGACGGCCCTGAGAGGGAAAAAAATCCCTCTCGGTCCCTCCAAAATCGTTCCCCTTAAATCCATGCCCTCTTGTTCTAAAATCATCTACCCTTGGAAAAAGGTGAACATTCTCTTTATCCATGTGCCTCATGATTTCAAAGTCACCCCACAGCCTCCTTTGCACTCAGGAATAAATACTGAACCCTATCCAACTTCCCTTTATAACTCAACCACTCCAACCCCAGCAATCTCCTAGTGAATTTTCCCTGCAACTGTATGGTGTGGTCTCATCAACACCTTGTACACCTGAATCATGAGTCCCTAACTTTTATACCAATGAAGGCAGTGTTTCTTCACCACCTTATCCACCTGAGTTGCCACTTTCATGGAACTATGCACTAGCACCTCTTGGTCTCTGCTCTATTACAGTCTCCTGGGCCCTACCATTGTTCATGTCCTGCAGTGGTCTGACTTCCCAAAGTGCATCACTTATCAGAGTTAAAGTCCATTTGCCACTCCTTGACCTACCTACCCAACTGATCTGGATCCTGTTATAATGAAAACTCAAAAATGTTGGAGGTCTCACAGCATCCACAGGAGGTAAAGATATGTAACTAATGTTTTGGGCCTGAGCCCTTCTTCAAGAGCACAAAGCAGAAAGGGCAGAAGAGAAAGCACAGGCCAACAGACAAAAGGTGGTAGTTGGACATGGATAGAAGGACAGGAGAGGAAAGGTGAGAATTAATTGGGTCAGGGGGTGGCTCTGTGAATGAAGAGCTCGGGGGAAGAGAAAGAGAGGGAGACAGAACTAGAGGAAAGGAGAAATAGGAATAGGGGAAGGGAATAGATGGTGGGGGTGGAGGCAGGCTAACAGAAACTGTAGAAGTTAATGGCGTCAAGTTGGATGGTGCCCAGGCAGAATATAAGGTACTTTTCCTCCAATTTGCAGTTTGTCTCAGTCTGGCAATGCATGAGACCATGGGAATTGAAATAGGTTGCCACTCATAGATCTCTGCTATTGTGGCAGACAGAGCTAAAGTGCTGGAAGAAGCAATCTCCTGGTCTCCGTCCAGTCTCTCTAATGTAGAGGAGATCACAACAGGAACACCGGATGCAGTAGATAACCACTTCACAAATGAAATGTTGCTTGATTTGGAAGGACTTTTGGGGCCCCAACTGGTGGTGAGGGAGGAGGTGTGGCATAAGTGTAGCACTTCTTGTGGTCACAGTGGTAGGTACCAAGGAGACGATTGGTGGGGACGAAAAAGTGGACAAGGGTGTCATGGAGGGAGCGGACCCTGCAAACGGCAGATTTGTAAGATCTGTTCTACCATACATGAATCCATGCTGACTACCTCCAAAAGGTTGCTCACAATCTAAATGCCATCAGCTCTTGTCTTTCAGAATCCCCTCCTGTAATTTTCCAACCACTATCATCAGGTTTACTGACCTGTAGTTTCTAGGCTTTTCCTTGCTGCCCTTTTCAAATAATGGCACATTAGACACTCTCCCATCTCCTGAGGCCAAATTTGATGTAAATATCTCAGCAGTGGCCTCTACAATTTCTTCCCCAGCTCCCCACAAGGATGTTGCTAACTTTAAAATGCTCCCAGGCTGCAAAGACCTCCTCCTTGGTCCAACACCTTGTTTCCTCCAATTCCTTGGCTTCCGTGATCTCCTCAACAGTGAAGGCTGATGAGAAGTATTCATTCAAAATCCCACCCATCTCTTGTGGCTCTGCACAAAGATGTCCTTGTTGATCTTTAATGGGACCAATTCTCTCTCCAGCTATCCTTTTACTCTTAACATACCTGTAGAATTTCTTGGGATTCTCCTTTATCCTGTCTGACTGCTCCATCTTGTGTCTTCTTTCTGTGCAACTGATTTTCCTTTTAAGCATACTCCTAAACTTTCTGTACTTTTTCAAATCTGACCTAAGCCTATTTTTTTCCCTGTCCAAAACCTTAATATCCATCAACCATATTTAAACTTAACAGCCTTCTCTTCACCCTAAGATGACCATGCAGTGTCTGAACTCTTGCTAACTCCCCATTTAAAACATCCTTCTTTACATCCATCCTCTTGCTTGCAATCATCCTCTACCAATCAACTTTTGCAAGTTCCCGCCTAATTGTTCCAGTCAGCCAAGCCCCCATTAAGGACCTTAACTTGCAAACCAGTCCCATTTTTATCCATAGAAATTTAAAAACTATTGGAGTTATGGTCACTGGAACCCACCACCAGCCATCACCTCAGACACTTGCTGTATCTCTTTCCCAAAGAGGATGGCCAGTATTCCATAGGGCCCTCAATATATTGATTGAGGAAATCTTTTGAATACTTTTAACAAAATCCACCCCGTCCAAGCTCTTTGTATCATGGGTTCACTGTTTGGGATGTTCATCTCCCAGTAATACTACTCCTTTATTCTTATAGCAAGATGCAATTTCCCTTCACATCTGCTCTTCCAATTCCCTTTGAGTATTTGAAGGCTTGATGCAAGGATGCAAGGATCGACAATGAGATAGACAACAGACTCGCCAAGGCAAATAGCGCCTTTGGAAGACTACACAAAAGAGTCTGGAAAAACAACCAACTGAAAAACCTCACAAAGATAAGCGTATACAGAGCCGTTGTCATACCCACACTCCTGTTCGGTTCCGAATCATGGGTCCTCTACCGGCACCACCTACGGCTCCTAGAGCGCTTCCACCAGCGTTGTCTCCGCTCCATCCTCAACATCCATTGGAGCGCTTACACCCCTAACGTCGAAGTACTCGAGATGGCAGAGGTCGACAGCATCGAGTCCACGCTGCTGAAGATCCAGCTGCGCTGGATGGGTCACGTCTCCAGAATGGAGGACCATCGCCTTCCCAAGATCGTATTATATGGCGAGCTCTCCACTGGCCACCGTGACAGAGGTGCACCAAAGAAAAGGTACAAGGACTGCCTAAAGAAATCTCTTGGTGCCTGCCACATTGACCACCGCCAGTGGGCTGATAACGCCTCAAACCGTGCATCTTGGCGCCTCACAGTTTGGCGGGCAGCAACCTCCTTTGAAGAAGACCGCAGAGCCCACCTCACTGACAAAAGGCAAAGGAGGAAAAACCCAACACCCAACCCCAACCAACCAATTTTCCCTTGCAACCGCTGCAATCGTGTCTGCCTGTCCCGCATCGGACTTGTCAGCCACAAACGAGCCTGCAGCTGACGTGGACTTTTTACCCCCTCCATAAATCTTCATCCGCGAAGCCAAGCCAAAGAAAGAAGAAGAATTTGAAGGCTTATAATACAGCCCCATTAAAGTGATCTTTCTCTTCTTGTTTCCAAGTTCTACCCATGTAGCTTCATGAGATGACCTCCAAAGACGATCACCTTTAAGCACTGCTGTTATGTCTGTCCTTATTAAAAGTGCAAACCCCTTTCCTGACTTTATTGTACCTGTAGCATCTGTAACAATGAGGTCCATTCTCCTCTCTGGTGGACCTAAAAGATCCCAGAGTACCATTTATCCTTAGTGCCTTGGGTAATAATTGTTCCTCAACCATTTCTATAGTAGATTGTTTGGCCAGGATCACATATCCATACTCAAACTAGTTGTCATTTTCACTAACATAGATTATACTTCAAGAAGTGTTTCATTTGGATGGTTCTGAACGGCGGTATTTAAATGGTCTTTTCCCTTGTGCTGCTTCTGCTTTTCCATTGTTGAGGAAATTACAGCAGTAGAGCAGATACCTAAATCTGGTATCCTAAACTAAACAATCCACTTAGCAGGCCGCCTTTGGGATGCAAAAGGACACCAGAGCACTCTCGCTGTGACAGAGAGAACCTGCAAGCTGTACACCCACAGCTCTTGACATCAGGCTTTACCCTGGTCTCTTGAAGTGTGAGTTTGCAACATTGCTACCTTTTGCTTTTTTAAGAAAAAATGCCTCCAAACAAATAAGATGAATCAATTTTGACCAATCTCTGTCCTTTATATGCATCAGGTGCTCAGTTTGATGACAACATTCCACGTCGGTCTGGACATCGCATTGTGAATCCACCTGGTGGCCGCTCAAACATCACCAGCTTAGGGTGACCAAGGCTCGAAGGTGGAGCTGCTGATGGCTGATGCAGACAATTTATCTACCTACAAGGTTATTAGTGTTTGGAAAACCAGCTTACACTGGTATTTCGCAAAAGAAATGAAACAAAGTGTGTGTATGTATGTGTGTGCGTTTGTTTGTCCTATAGAATGAGGTGAATTATGTGATGTATTTTTGCTTGGAGTTGGCCACCACACAGTTGTGTTTCACACCCCTTAGAATGCCGCTTTACTAGCAATGCAGTTTAGAGATGCTCCTTGTAATTTAATAAGGATTCTATGCACATTTTAGCTGTTAGAGTAACTAGTTTAGTATAGTAACTAAACTGTTTAGTTTAGTGCATGATACCCATGAAATGCAATTTTGATTTTTATAGCCATATAACAATTACAGCACAGAAACAGGCAAGTTTGGCCCTTCTAGTCTATGCTGAACACTTTCTCTCAACTGGACCCATTGACCTGCACCCAGCCCATAACCTTCCATTTTTCTGTCATCCATATACCTATCCATCTTTTCCTTAAATATTAAAATCGAACCTGCATCTACCACTTTGGCCGGAAGCTTATTCCACTATCCTCTGAGTGAAGAAATTACCCCTATACTTTTCTCCCTTCAATCTCAATCCATGTCATCTTGTTTGAATCTCCCCCACTCTCAATGGAAAAAGCCTATTCACATTTACTCTATCTGTCCCCCTCATAATTTTAAATATCAAATCCCCCCTCAATCTTCTAAACTCCAGGGAATAGAGTCCTAGCCTGTTTAACCTCTCCCTGTAATTCAAACCCTGAAACCCAGGTGACATTCTTGTACATCCCTGCACTCTATTTTGTTGATACCTTTCCTATAATTCGGCGACCAATACTCTGATTTATGAAGGCCAACATGCCAAATGCTTTCCTCATCACTCTATCTACATGTGACTCCATTTTCAGGGAATTATGTACCAGAATTCCTCAATCGCTTTGTTCTACTGTGTTCCTCAATTGTCTACCATTTAATGTGTATGACATTTGCTGATTAGTCCTACTGAAATGTAGCACCTCACATTTATCAGTATTAAACTCCATCTGCCATCTTTTTATCCACACCTCACATTTATCAGTATTAAACTCCATCTGCCATCTTTCTATCCACACCTCACATTTATCAGTATTAAACTCCATCTGCCATCTTTCTATCCACTCTTCTAACTTCTCTATATCCCAATGCAAGCTTTGAAAACCTTTCTCACTGTCCTCGACACCACCAATCTTGGTATCATCTGCATACTTACTAATTCAATTTACCACCCAATCATTTAGATCATTAATATATATAGCAAACAACAATGGACTCAGTACGGATCCCTGAGGCACTCCACTAGTCACAGGCCTCCAATTTGACAAACAATTTTCCACCACTACTCTCTGGCATCTCCCATCCAACCACTGTTTAATCCATTTCACTACTTCAACATTAATAGTTAATGATTGAATCTTCCTAACTAACCTCTTATGCAGAACCTTGTCAAAGGCCTTGCTAAGATCCATATAGACAATATCCACAGCCTTCCCTTCATTAACCTTAGTAGCCTCCTTGAAAAATTCTATACGATGTGTTAAATATGAGCTACCACGCAAAAAACCACGTTGACTACTCCTAATCAGTCCCTGACTATCCAAATAATTGTATATTTCATCTCTAAGAACACTTTCCATTAATTTACCAACCACTGACATCAGACTCACAGGCCTATAATTACCCAGTTTACTTTTAGAGCCTTTTTTAAACAGCGGAAAACCTGAGCTACCCTCCAATCTTCCAGCACCTGGCTAAGATTGAGATTCTTGATTGGAACAAGGCTAATTAGCATGGCTAATAACATTTTAAATATTTCTGACAGAGCCCCCGCAATTTCTACACGAACCTCCCTCAAAGCCCTGGGTCCTCTTGTCAGGACCCAGAGATTTATCCACCTTTATTCTCTTTAAAATAGCCAGTACCATCTCCTCCATGACCTCATTACTAGTTTTCTGTGCTTCCTTAGTGAATATTGGAGAAAAAAATCATTTAAAATATGCCCCATCTGACTCCTCACATAGCCCACCCTCGAGGGGCCCAATTTTATCCCTCACTATTCTTTTACTTTTAATGTACCTTATTCCCTGCAGTCTATACCTATTGCACACATCCCTCTTCCTCTGAACCAAATTCCCACTATCCCTTGAAAACAATGGCTCCCTATATTTTCTAACCTTTCCTTTAATCCTCACAGGGCCATACTGACTCTGTACTCTCAAAATTTCCCCATTGAATATCCTCCATTGTCCGATTGGAGGATCCTTACCAAAAAATAAATGATCCCAATTCACACCTTGTATAACCTTTTGCATTTCCTCGAAATTAGGCTTGTTCCAATCAAGAAACTCAATCTTAGGCACAGCCCTATCCTTCTTAATAGTTAACCTAAAACTAATAGTTTAATTTTCATTGAACCCAAAGTGTTCCCCAACACAAACTTGTCACCTGACCTCTCATTCCCTAATAGGAGATCCAATACTGCCCCTTGTCTAAAGAATCATTAAAAAAAAACCCTTTTGAAGAAACCACCAAGAATTTATCATAGCTAAACTGGTGTGATACTTTGAAATGCCAGGAAAAAATCTAATTGGCAGCAGGAAGACTGAAACACTTCTATAAATGTGCAAAGCATTGAATCCTCAATGGCTTTCAGTTTTACTATAGGATAGACATTGATTGAAACACACACTTAAGAATTAGTTACTCAGTTATAGTAACCCAACAGTGTTAATAGTGAGTGAAATTGATGAAAAATGAATCAATTTTGGAGTTTTTGTAGTGATTTTTTTGGCTTGTAATCATGAGACCTGTTTCATGTTCCTTTGGTTTGCTGTTCAGCTTTACCATTTCTGATATTTTTTCATTACTTCAGAAAAGGCTTAAGAATGAGAGTTTTAGCAAAATAAAACTGAGATGAATTATTTGAACTGATATGGTCATGTCCCACCAATGAAGGGTGGCAGCTACTAAATATTATTCTGGATTGGAGACATCTTTCAATCTTAAGTTGCTGTGACATTTTTAAAAACTTTTTGATACCAATGTATTCATATACATTTGTACTTGATATTTCAAACTGAGTATTCTGCTGTTGTGAATCTCCACTTAAACCTGAGAATAAATGATGCATCAAAGTTCTATTCTGCTGATTTTGGCTATTTATTATCTCTCAGCTCTTAGAATTGTGAACCATGGTGTTTTGCCGTTAGTGCCAATATTAACATTTGGCCTTGTATTCTGAGTCATTATTGCTGTTTTACTCTGAGAAAGTAGGGACTTGTCATAAGTGGAGTTCTTTCTCAGGGTGAATTGCTAGTCAATACATCCGGTAATAACTCAGGACAGAACGTTAAGCTCCACACCTTAATGCAAAGATGTGGATTTTAGCAATTATTTGCAGTATTATAGATGAAAAATGTAGCGATTACAATTTAAATGTAGATACACAGCACATTTACAAGCCTTTCTGGTCTACGAACCCATGCCCCCAAATACACCAAATGACCTACAATCCCAGCATGTTTTGAAGGGTGGGAGAAAACCCATCCAAGTCACAGAGAATGCGCAGGATTTGAATCCAGGTCACTAGCATAGCCTTATACTAACCGCTATGCTAACCATGCTGTTTATGCAAATAGTGTACCAACTTGATTCTTCTCTAGCTGTTAGCCTTTCAGATATTGCAATATTTATTGTAAAATTAATGGTGTTATTTGTGTTTATGTTTCAATTGTTTGAAGCATAACAAGTGGAATTTTTATGTAGGATTTAAGTACGCTGTTGACAGTGACAGATGCAATTTAGCCTCAACAGGCCATGACCTGCTTTATAAGCTGTCAGAAATTAAACAGGCAAGTTTTACAATCTAAACTAGCTAAGGTATTATTTTACAGCAAAGTTCATGATCAATGATGCAAAGATTCTGCTGCATTGTGCTCAGGTTCCTGTTCACAAGGTTCTGAATTTAGACAGTTGCTCCACATAGTTTCCAAGAGTGAGTTAGGCATTTCTCTAAAGGAAAAGAAATTCAGGAAAAAAAATTCTAATTGGCCTTCATGTTTTACCACCAGTTAGCAGTAAAATCGCACTCATAGAATTAAATCAGTGGTTCTCAATCTTTTTCTTTCCACTCACATACCACTTTAAGTATTCCCTATGCCTTAGGTGCTCTGTGATTAGTAAGGGATTGTTAAGGTGGTATGTGAGTGGAAAGAAAGTTGAGAACCACAGAATTAAATCCTGACCAGAAGTGCCTCTAAGCTCTTCCCTCCTTGAAGGATGAGATGATTATGTTGGAATGACCCCTTTCAGAAAACCAACGTAAGTGAGTCCACTCAAAACCAATTATTTATTTCAGACATTTATTTTACAAAAATCACATTATTTTAGAGTACAAGTTTTGAGTTAGACTTGAGTACCAAAAACAAAATGCCAGTTTGTAAGGTGGCAGCTTAGATTAAAATGGTGTCAAAGTGCAGGAGAAATCAAACTGCATTCTTCATAGCAAAATATTATTTACATTTGACTTTTGAGATTTCACAGTTGAAAATGTTTTACAACTTTTATTGTACAGTGAATTCCCTTATTTTCAGACATAATTCTGTCTGCTCTGTTTTCAACTCCAAATATAAAGTTGATTGGAAGGTTTTAGATTTTGCTTCCTCCCTGGGACAGGATTTTTTCTTTTCACTTCCATTTATTGTGCAACATAGGTGAAGGACCAAATTTCTTGTGGAATTCACCACAGCTGTAAAGAAATGTTGTTCCTGCATTTAGTAGATAAAATGGATTTCATATTTTTCAAAAGAATACTCAAATAACCAACCATGTCACTCTCCAGGATAGTGAGAATACAAAAAAGGGGTAAAATATTGAAATGCACACAGAGGCTTTCTCCATAGAGTGCGATTTATGTAACAAGGATAAGACCATATTGATCACAGTTCCCATTCACCTTCAAACTGGATAGTAATAAGTCACAAAATATAAATGTAACATATCTTACTGAGAGGTTTCGTTACTCCAAACACTGCTTTTACATGACAACATACTTGGCCTGGATAAAATGTCGGACACTTTGAGGTTTTCCGTAGATCCTATTTGTTAATTTCAAAAAATGATTTGATTTTATTAAATATTTCCTATTATAGTTTATTCACAATGTCTCTGAATGTCAGCTGGATCAGGCCTTGGATTTTAATATAGACATAACAGAACAAAGTAAATTCCTTGATCATGAAAAAAATTATTGTTCTAACCACTGGCCTCTTCCTTCTATTTAGAGAGTCCTACAGCCCATGCCTGCGCACATTAGTCCCACCTGCCTGCGTATGGCTCATGCCCCCTCTAAACCTATTCCATCTATATATCTGTCCTCCACCAGCTTGTTTCATACACACACCAGCCTTTGTGGGTATGAGGGAGGGGGTGGAAGTTACCCCTCCTGTTTCTGTTAAATCTCTCTCCTTCACCTTAAATCTATGCCCTCTGGTTATCAATTCACCTAGTCTGGGCCTAAGACTCCCTGCTTTTACCTGATTAAGCCAGCTCAATATCTCCCTATTAACCTTCCAACTTTTGTTCTCTGGCTGACGAAGGACAAAGTGTCAAAAAGCCTTTTCTGTCCACCCTACCTACCTGTAATGACACTTTCGAGGTACTATGTACCTGAACTCCCGTATCCCACTTGCTCGACAACCCTCCTGAGATTCCTACCATTCTCTGTATTGGTCCCCCCCATGTTAGACATCTCAAAATGCTACACAGCACATTTTTCTGTATTATATTTCATCAACTGTTCCTCTGCCCATCCAATCAAGATCCTGCTGCAATTTTTGGCAATATCTACAATACCAAACACCATAGTGTCATTCACAAACTCGCTTAATGTGCCATGTGAGTTTTCATATAAATTAGCCATTCAGCTGACAAATATCAATGAGCCCAGCAGTGGCACACCTCTAGTCATAGGTCTCCAATCCAAAAAAAAATCCTTCCACCATCACCCTCTGACTTCTTCCATGAGCCAATTTTCTATTCATCTGGCTCTCTCTCCTTGGATCCCATGCAATCTAACCTTCCAGCGCAGCCTACTATTATGTGAGGCCTTATTGCTAAAAAATTATCTACAGCTCTGCCCTCATCAACTTTTTTTTGGTCACATCTTCAAAAAAAAACTGAGACACAACATCCCACTTACAAAACAATGTCTATTTTTTTTGCATTCATAGGTGTATTCAATGATATTATAGAGGAAGTAGTAAAGAGCAGTAGATGAGGGATGAATGGGGTCAAGATACAGATCTTAAAGAGCAGATTATTTTGCTTTGCACATAGTAAAACAGAAATACTGCATATTAATTAAACTGAATGGACAGCTGAAGGACAAACAGCTGCCTCCACAAAGCTCCAGCAACTCGATCCTGATTTCTGTGGCTATGTGGATTTCCTCTGATTGCTTGTGCTTTATCCCATTCCCTAAGTCATGCAGGTTGGTGGGGTTTTTGGGCTCTGATGTTCAGGTGAGTGTATTGGTGGAATCTCAATGGAATTGGCTGGAAATTGGAGAAAAGAAAGTGGAGTTCATGTAAGTGGATGCCAGATGGTCAGCAGGGACTCAGTGGGCCAAAAGTCCTGTGTCATGCTGTCTGAATCTGTGATGAAATGAGTGTCCAGAAAGAGAACAAAAAGTGCTTTTGACAAATGAACAAATTGAATTGGCAGATGGTCTTAAACCTATGATTAAAACCTGTAGCACAATTCAAACTGCTTTGACGCTCTTTTGAGTTTTTATTTGTTTCAAATGATCCTGATTTCCTACCTGATCCAGGGCCTTAAACTCTGCTTGAGAAACTCTTGCTAAACTGGAAAGCTGTGACATAAATGTTTCTTCCGTCATCTGTGTAGTAATATTAGAAAAAAAAGCAACATGACTAATGAATTACATTTTGCTTATTTCTGACAAATCAGTCAGAATCTGAACTTTATAATAAATTGCCAAGAATTCAAAGTCCACACAACATAGATTGCCCATGTAATGCCAAGCAACGACCAACCTTCTGGAACAAATGGGAACATACTTGAGCATTATAGAAGCTGCTAGTTTGAGGTTTATGCAAAAGATTAGTGTTGGGAGCATTATTCCTGCTCTACTTGCAGTGCAATCAATCTAGCATCCATTGAGTTGAATTGTTTATTGTCACGTACTGAGTTACAGTTTAAAATATTGTTCTGCATGCTATCCAGACAAGATAACCTGTATAAGTGGTAGTGCAAAATAAAACAAAAGTGCAGAGCAAAGTGTTAGAGTAAAAGTTCAATTAAATGAGTGCAAGGGCAATGTGTTGTTACTCATGAAAAGATCATTCATTAGTCCAATTGCAGCATTGGAAAATATTGTCCTTGAAACTGCCAGGGTGCATTTTTAAACTCTTGTATCTTCTGCTCGACAGGAGCGGGGAGAAGTGTGGAGAAGTGTATGTGACTGGGATGGGTCGATAGACTCAGGATCAGTACCCATGGATTGGAGGGTAGCTAATGTTACCCCACTATTTAAAAAGGGGGGGGGGGTAGAGAAAAAGCGGGGAATTATCGGCCGGTGAGCCTTACATCAGTAGTGGGCAAAATGATGGAGTCCATTATTAAGGATGGAATAGCGGAGCATGTGACTAGCAGAGAAGGGATCGGACGGAGTCAACATGGATTTACAAAAGGTAAATCGTGCTTGACAAATCTATTGGAATTCTTTGAGATGGTGACAGGTAAAATAGATGGGGGAGAGCCAGTGGATGTGGTGTACCTGGATTTCCAAAAGTCCTTCGATAAGATTCCACATAAGCGACTGGCATGCAAAATCAAGGCTCATGGGATTGATGTGGATTGAGAACTGGCTGGAAGATAGAAGACAGAGAGTTGGGATAAACGGCCTGTTTTCTGAGTGGCAGGCAGTGACCAGTGGGGTGCCACAGGGTTCTGTACTGGGACCCCAGCTGTTCACAATTTACATTAATGATCTAGATGAGGGGATTGAATGTAATATCTCCAAATTTGCAGATGGCACTAAGCTAGGAGGGGTTGTGTGCACTGAAGAGGGGGTCAGGAAGCTCCAGTGTGATTTGGATAAATTGGGAGACTGGGCAGATACATGGCAAATGCACTACAATGTGGATAAATGTGAGGTTATCCACTTTGGTAATACAAACCGGAGGGCAGATTATTATTTGAATGGCAATAGATTGGGAGATGGGGAAATGCAAAGAGACCTAAGGGTTCTTGTGCACCAGTCACTGAAGGCGAGCATGCAGGTACAGCAGATGGTTAAAAAGGCAAATGGTATGTTGGCCTTCATATCAAGGGGGTTTGAGTATAGGAATAAGGAATCCTTACTGCAGCTGTACAGAGCCTTGGTGAGACCACACCTGGAGTATTGTGTGCAGTTTTGGTCACCTGATCTGAGGAAGGATGTTCTTGCAATGGAGGGAGTGCAGAGGCGATTCACCAGGCTGATACCTGGAATGGCAGGAATAACTTATGAGGAAAGATTGCGGAATTTGGGATTGTACTCGGTGGAGTTTAGAAGATTGAGAGGGGATCTCATAGAGACATATAAAATTCTGGCAGGACTGGACAGAATGGATGCGGAAGGGATGTTTCCAATGGTGGGGGAGTCCAGAACCCGGGGCCATGGTTCGAGGATAATAGGCAAACCATTTAGAACTGAGATGAGGAGGAATTTCTTTACCCAGAGGGTGGTGGATCTGTGGAATTCATTGCCACAGAGAGAGTAGAATATATTTAAGAGGGAATTAGGGGTTACAGAGAGAAGGCGGGGATGGGGTACTGAACTTTAAGATCAGCCATGATCTCATTGAATGGGGGAGCAGGCTCCAAGGGCCGAATGACCTACTCCTGTTCCTATCTTCTATGTTTACTATGCTGGCTGCTTTTCTGAGGCAGCAGGAAGTATGGACAGAATGCTAGTGATGGACTAAGCTGCATCCACAACTTTCTGCATTTCTTTTCTTTTTTAAATGTTCTTGGAAGAGCAGTTCCTGCACCAAGCTTTGATGCATTGGACAGAATGCTTCCTATGGTGTATTTGTAAAAGTTGGTGAGAAACATTGGGGTCATTGACAAATTTCTTTGTGCTTCTGGGCTGTTGTATCATTATGGTTGGTACAAGACAGATTGTTGGCGATAATTACACCTAAAAACAAAAATTGCTACTATCTCCACCTCAGCTCCATTGATGTTGACTGAGTCTTGCAGTCTATCACACTTTCTGAAGTTCCTTTGATTTGTTGACATTAAAGATGTTATGGTACCATGTCACTACTCTCTCTTTAAATACTGTCACAAAATACTCAAAAACCTCATTTCCCATTTAAAAAAAAAATATAATTTTTACAGATTAACAAAAGTGCACATGAAGGTACTTAACAGGATTGCTTCAAACAAAATTTGACACTAAACCACACAGAATGTTATGGAAGATGGTGAAAAAAATGAGACCGTTTTCTGGAGAGAAGCATGGAGATCCAAGAGAGAGCGCTCAGGGTCAACAGCTGATTGTTTAAATTACAATTGTGGTGTTTCAGGCAAGAATTTGAGGAGCTTGAACATGCTGAAGGTTGTGTAGCTTAAAGTATAAATTGTTGCGGGGACAAATGCCACCATTTGCAGAGGGGTAGGCAGAAGAGAACGAGTGAACCAGGGAGTCGCCGAGGAAATGGACACTTCAGGATGCTGAAAATGGAGCAACTCTGGTACTGAAATCCCACAGAAGGTAGCATAAATTCTGGAGAATATTTCACTCTGGAGGCTGGTGATGTCCAGTTAGGTCAAGGGGAAGTCTTGGAAAAGAGAAAGTGAGAACAGGAGGGCAGAAATGGAGAGGGTGCAATTGATAATCTTACCAATCTCCAGCAAATGGTCACCCGGTATAAAACCATCTACAACATTTTTTAAAAAATCTTGTGAATTTCTGATTCATTTCATTTTAGCATCGCCACAAGCTCTTTTATATTAACCTTTCTCCTTGCAAGGTGGAAAGTAAACATCTTGCAAATCCCTTATCCAATGATTGTCAATGAGTCAAGATTTTACCTTCAAGTGTTTATCTAGCTGTTCTTTCAATTGGTGGAGCAACTCTGTCTTCTGTTTTAGGAATTCAATCTTCATCTCCTCTTCAAGCAAAAGCAAGGACATAATCTTCTTCTGCTGAAGCATCATCCTATCAATCACAGGAAGGAATGTTTCTATTTAAATTAAATATTCTCTCTTAGTTACATGCATCAACCAACACAATATATTGTGATATACTTGTCTAAGGCCACGCACGGATTAATGCAACTAATATTAATACTTTTTTTCTTTAAGGAATAAAGCAGAGTTTCACTGGATGCTACTGTCAAATAAAGTTTCACACTATGAAATTACATGTGCTAAGAAATAAGTAGCTGCGCAAGTTTTTTTCCTGTGACATAAGTATGTGTGCACTGAATGCTTGTGCAAATCTAAATTTGAAATTGTTCCAATATAATTTAGGGACTGTTATTTTTCATGGCTAATAAAACTGTATTGGCGTGTTTTAATATAACAAGCATGATTGCATTCTACGAAGTAACGTATTTAGTTAAGATTTTAGTCTATACTTTGAACTACTTCATTCGTTTGTACGCCCATTAATTTCCTTTGTACACTGGTTGCAAAATGTGCTGGTGCACATGTGCACAGCTTAGAGGGAACAGTGCTTGCCTGCCATTCAACAAGATTATGGCTGCTTTGGCCATGGGGACAGCTCCACTTAGCTGCCTTTTGCCGAATGTGCAAAAAAACTCTCAAATATATTTAATGAACCTGTCTCTATTACTTCTGTGGGCATAGATTCCCACAGATTCACTACTCTCTGGAAAAAGCAGTTCCTCCTCACTCCAACTCCCCTAAATCTTCAGGTTATGCCCCCTCATTCTATTCTCATCTCACAAACATCAAACAATGCAATTCTATTTTATTTGAAAGCTAACATTTGCTCAATCATAATGCTATCTTTACTTTGGTACAATTTTCCAGCCTCCATCTTATTTATCCTTTTCATAATTTTATACATTTCTAGGCTAGAACTCATAGGCTAGCCGCCTTGTCTCTGGAATCAAACCAGTTAATTTCCTCTGTGCCATCTCTAAAGCCAGAATATATTTTCTCAAATAAGGAGACCAGAACTGTACACATCAGAGTTCTGTACAGCAGAAACTTCCTGCTCTTAAATTCAATCCCTTTAACAATGAAGGCCAATGTTCCATTTGCCTCTGGATACCTGTTGCATCTATAAACCAACCTTTTGAAATTCATGCACAAGAACTCCTTAGGTCCTTTGCAAAACAACATTCAGCAATCTTTCAGTATTTAAATAATAATCTGATCTAATTTTTCTTACAAAGTAACCTCATCCTTGACAATTGACTCCAATAGCTTTCCAACTACCAACATAAGGCTAATAGGTCTATTCTGCTGCCTCGCTCCCTTAAACAGTGCAGTGACATTCGTGATCCTCCATATCACCGGAACCATGCCAGAATCCATTGATTCTTGGCAAATCATTACCAATGCCTCCAGAATTTCTATAGCTACCTCCTTCAGAAGCCAAGGGTGCATTCTATCCAGTCCAGGAGACTTAACTTCCCTTAGACCATTTAGCTTCCCAAGTAACTTCTCTCTCGTGACTCACTTCTCTTCCGAGAAAGCGATGCAAGTCTGGAATGCTACTAATTACTTCTATTGTAAGGACTGATCCAAAATATCCATTCGTTCCTCTGCCATCTCCTTGTCTCCCATTACAATTTCTCCAGTGTCATTTTTTTATCAATCCTATGTCTACTTTGGTCACTCTTTTACTCTTTGTTTAAAAATGATTTTTGCATCACCTTTGATATTACTTGCTAACTTCCTTTCATAATTCATCTTTTCCTTTCTAATCACCTTCTTAGTTGCCCTCTCCAATTCTTTAAAAATTTCCCAGTCTTCTATCTTCCCACTAATTTTTGCTTCCTTGCTTGTCTTCACGTTTGCTTTCACTTTCACTTCCCTCATCAGCCACAATTATCTAATTTTCCCCATTCACAATTTTCTTTCTTTTTGGAATGTGCCTGTTCTGCACTTTCCTCATTTCACACATAAACTCCAGCCACTGCTGATCTACTGCTTTCCCCATTCGTGTGTTTTTCCAATAGACTTTGGCCAGTTTTTCTCTCATGTGACTGTAATTTCCTTTACTCCACTGAAATATCAACACATAAGACTTTAACCTCTCCTTTTCAAATTTCAAAGTGAACTCATTTATTAATATTTTGTTAAATTTTTTTAAAGCATAGTAGCGGTATATGACTTCAGCCATGAAATGGCTTACATGTACTAAAGTGAATGTAGCATTGTGTTTGAACAGATGTTAGCTTTCAAATAGAATTACATCGTTTGATGTTTGTTACCTCATTGCAGAAACTTCAAATATAATTCACAACCTCATTGTACTCACTGGTGTTGAATCCTTGTTGTAGTAAAGCGCTTTGCCTTCACATTAACCATATCTGCATTAAGATTTTCTTCGATCATCCTCTCCTTCATGACCTGCTTCCTTTTGAAAGTTTCTGTTTCCAAAAGTTTCGATTAACATTAATCAAACAGAGCAAATTCTGACAGCAGTCACAATAAAAATCCTACAATTTATTTATACTTTGTCAGAAAAGGGACTCTGCCCCCAAATTGGGTTGCATAAATCAAGATTAAGATCGGAAATAGATTTAAATACACAAATAAATGAAAATGGTTGGATGGAGTTATGTAAGAATAATATGACTAAACTTATAAACGCAAGATATAGATTAGTTCAATGTATTTTTTTTTTTACATCAATTATATTTGACTCCACAAAAATTAAATAGACTAAATCCTGCCATATCAGATTTATGTTTTTAGGTGTAGATCTGAGATTGCCAAGTTGAATGTAAAAAAGATTCCAATGTTCTGAAGTTAGACAATTTTGATTAGATGTAGGTAATTTTTTGGAATGAATTACTGGGGTCAAATTCCCCTCAAGATCCGATGTTATTTTTATTGAGTAAGGTTACAAGGCCAAAATTAAAAATTTATCAAATTGAATTTGTGTTAATTGGTTTAGTAGTTTCTAGGAAATTCATAGCAATATCATGGAAGTCAGAAATAGATTTAGGCATGGAAAATGGCATGCAGAACTTCCCTCCCCAATAGTCCATAACCTCTCATGTATTTAACTAAAAGTCTTTACCACACCACTAGCAATGCATTCCAGGCACCCACAACATTCTATTTAAAAAAGAAATACCTCTAACATCACCCCTAAATTTTCCTCCTCTCACCTTAAATAGATAGATTCTTGTATTGATCATTGCTGCTCTTGGGAAAAGGTGATGGCTGTCTATTCTATCCATGCCTCTCATAATCCTATACACCTCTATTAATTTGTCCCATATTTTCTTTATAGAGCTGCAATATTATCTCTCAGCTCTTGAACTCAACCCCCTGACTAAGGAAGGCAGCACATCTTACAGTTTCTCAACCTCCTATCAACTTGCACGGCAACCTTGAAAGACCAATGAACTTGGACCCGAAGGTCCCTCTGCTCCTCCATACCAAGGATCTTGTCATTAACCATGTACTACTCAAAGTTCAATCTTCGAAAGTGAATCACTTTTCCGGATTGAATTCCACCTGTCATTTCACCACCCAACTCTGCATCCTGTCTTATACCTTTGTAACTGACGACAACCTTCTACACTATCCACAACACCTCCAACATTTGTGTCATCTGCAAACTTACTGACCCACCCCTCTGCTTTCTTGTCAAGTCATTTATGAAAATTACAAAGCAATTTTGTAATTCCTGAACAGATTCCCGCAGAACTGACCTCTCAGCAGAATACGCTGTCTACTCCCTCTCATTACCTTCAGTGGAAAAGCCATTTCTGAATCCATGCAGTCAAGTTTGCATGTTTCCAATACCTCATTACTTTCTTAGGAAAGCTATCAGAACATTCACATTTATTGTTGGAGGAATTAATACAAAAAAAGTAGGGAATTTATGCTTTGGTTGAGTAGGCTATTTTGGGACTACAGCTGAAATACATCTAGAATACTTAGGTTGTCAAGATGAAAGGTTGGACAGATGAGGCTGGCATCTGCTGTGGAGTTCAGAAAACCGAGATTCAGAGATGTCTTGACAAGGTGGATGAGGATGTTTCTACTTCTGATGGAAGTAGTTTTTACAGCATAGAAACTGACCTTTTGGCCCAACATCCATGCTAACCATGTCATCTACTCAAGCTACTCCCATTTGTATTATTGTTTATTTAAAGTAAATGATTGGCCATTTAAGGCAGAAATTAGGTGAAGTGATTCTCTGAGAGACACGTCTTTAGAATTTGTTTCAAGGAAAGTGGGAACTACACCTTTTGAGTATCTTCAAGGCAAAAAAATATATATTCTTGACATGCAAGGAGCAAAAGGGAGAGAGGAATGCAGAGATGAGGTTATAATCAGCCATGATCTTATTGAATGGCAGAGAACAGTACAGCACAGTGTTGGCCATATTCTAAGCTTGACATCCCTTTTTTTAAAAAAAACCTTTTTGAATCACAGTCCAGGGCACCAAGATTCTGCCATTTATTACCATTTACATAATGCTTTATTTCCAAATGGATGATTTTAAAATTTTCCACTTTGCACCTCATTCGCCAGATCTTTGCCCCCTCACTCAACATGTCTTTATTCCTTTTGAGGGCCATTTGTGTTCACTTAACAATGTTCTAAAAATTATATGTATAAATTAAACTCCAACACAGATCCCTAGGCACTCAACTCATCACATACAGCAAGTGGAAAAAAAAATAGCCATTTATTCCTATTAGCTGGTAGATCTCCAATCCACACCAATCTGTCCCCCTCATGAGGTTTCAATTTCTCCAAAAGCCTTGGATGCGGCATCTTATCGACTCCACGTTGGAAATTAAGTACAGTTCCTCCACAAGTTACATTTTATCTGTACCAAATTATTTCTTCAAAAAAAAACTCAAATGACTTCCTTTCATAAAATCCTGTTAACTTTGCCAGATTACCTTGAATCTTTGTATATCCCCTGCTATTAAGTCTTTAGCAATAGTATGTTACATAATCAAGATGAAGGGTTCCAGATTGAAACGTTAACTGATGCTGCCCGACACAGTGAGTTCCTCCAGCAGGTTGTTTTTGTTTTTAATGTCAATATTTTAGTTAATGGAAATCTCAACATTCCCAAATTGTTCCAATGCAGGTTTGAACTTGTATCAGAAAATATATAAAAGTTGTCAGAAATACCTGGATTATATTAATTGTTCAATTGTATAAAATTATACATCTTAAATTGTAAAAATAATCATCAATTATTTGAAAATATGGCTGACTTTGCTTTCTAAATGCTGTTCCATATGATACTTGCTAACTTCCATTAATTCACTGTGACCATCCTCTCCATTTTCACGTTTTCCTGGGAATGCACATTATGAAATGCAACAGTACTTGTGATCAACTTCCAAGTTAAAAATCAATCAAACTTAAAGGAAAACACTTTCTATAATGCTATTTGATTATAGCAGAAGTATCCTAGCCAAAGCCATAATCTGAGGAGGAAATAAAAAGGAAACAAAATTAGTGACACCTTGTAGGGACCTCAGCTGATTCCTTTCATCTTTTCTGTATTGCTCGGTGATTTCTTCTATCTGTCGGTAATAATTCTGGATAAGACCAGTTGCATTCTCCATAGTCACATAGACACTCTCTGTTGCTCTCTCTACCAATAGATTCTAAAATATAATTAAACATACACATATCAATATGTGACTTGAGGTAAAAGAATCTCAGGGTCGTATGTGATGTCATGTATGTACGCTGACAATAAATCTGAACTTGAATATTCAATTATACACAAGAGAATTTAGATGCTGGAATCTGGAGCAAAAAACATTCAACTGGAGGAACTCAGCAGGACCAAGCAACCTCAGTGAGTGAAAAATAAGTTTTGACATTTTGAGTAGGAACCCTTTGGAATTAGGCCCCAAAATGTCAAATGCTGCTTGACCCACTGAGTTTAACCAGCAGATTGCTTTTTTCCCAATATTTGATCCATCCTTTTCACATTTTTGGTAAAAATATCCTTCCCAAAGCCAGAATTGAGAAGGAAGATTCCTTGCAACTAGAAATCTTACAACTTCCCTGAAACTATCTCACTCGTTTTCTTTCTGCTGCAAGAGGTTCATAATCTTTTTCCCTACATTAAAAAATGTCACATATTAGAGTTCACGTGTTTAAGGTAGTGGGGGGAGGAGGGTGTTGACAAGATAGAGGCAGGGCAAGTTTAAAAAAAATGTATAAATTAGTAGATGCCTGGATGGGCTGCCAGGTGTAGTAGTGGAAGCAGAGACTATAGTAGCATTTAAGAGATTTCCAGATAGACGTGATTAAACAGGGGACAGATGGATATAATGTGTAAGCAGTAAAGATGTGGTTTAATGTGGGCATCATGATCAGCCTTGACTTGTGGTGCATGGGGTTTGTTCCTGTGATGTGACATTAATATTTTGGAGTCAAGCAGAAAGAAAACCAATGAGGTGACTGAAGACTTTTTCAGCACAGGGCTATATTTTTGTATTGTGTTTGGACATGGTGTGCTGACTGTGGACTGTATTAGCAAAAAATCCTGCAGGTTCCAATTAACTCAGCTCTTGAGTTCACTGGTATCAAAGCTCTGCATCTATACAACAGACACAGCCATCAGGACCTGTGCTGGTTGAATGTAAAACAATCAAGTGGATCTCACTCTCTTGTTCTATCCCCAGTGCCTGATAAGTGCATTTCCCTCATGTCTTTATCCCATTTCCTCTGAAGTTATTAATTGACTTTGCTGTCATCAGTTTCATAGCAGAATGTTCCCAAAGGCTCGCAATCACTTTTTAAAAATAATTCTTCCTCGCATCTCTGCTATACGTCTCAAAGGCAATCTTTGCTTGAAATGTTGAGATCACAGATATTGAACGGTTTTAAAACTTACATTGATTATGTCAAATTCAAGTTGTGGATTAGGCAGTAAGTAAATGGGTTTGATACCAAAATAGATTGGAATAAATTTAACATTACAATCATGCAGGTTGGTTGATATCAAATTTACTATTCTTGCTCAATTTCCCAAATGTTTGAGATGTAGGATTGTAAAGTTTATCCTCCTGGCAAATCTCGAATGGCTTCTTTTGTAAAAGAGCACCCTCTGCTGTGTTGGTGTTCTGGTAACGAAGTTTAAACTTTAAAACCAAAGTAATTTGTCCCAGGTTAAACTACTGTTCTTCTTTCATGCAACATAGCTTCATCAACAAGATGGAAATTAATCATAACTTAATACTGATGATGTCATCTCTTCATAAGGATTCCAGACCAGAATATGGAAAACAAGCTTTCTCAGCACAACACAAGTTTACTTGCTTTAACTGAGATTATAGAACAACAATTAGATTAGATTTGACTATAAATCACTGATGACAGCTTCTAGTGAACACTACCTTGAGGTTTTCTGTCGGGTCTTTAAGATTCTGCTTGGCAGGGATGACTTGGGCTTGGTGGACTAGAGCACAGCCAATGACTTGAGTCATGTGGTCCTGCAAGAGCTCCATCAGTGACTGGGACTCTGCAGTGAGCTGCTGCTGAAGAAGTGATTCAGCCTCTTGGCATTGCTTCTCTTTTTCTTTTGACAATCTGGTCACCTTGAAGAAAATAAATAGAATGGAGAATATGTCAAATGCACTTGCACAGCAGCTGGTGACGAGAAATGGACTTCAGCTCAATCCAAACTCCAAATTTTTGGTCCTCAGATGTTTTCTTAATTACAGCCCCTCAGTCTCCTTTGCCCCAAAGGAAAAACAACATCCGACAGGGTCTTCTCAAAGCAACATGTCTCTAGGCTTATTCCCGTTCAATGTAGGGAGGTCACTGATAATAAAAATCTTTTTTTTTAAATAAGTGACCCAAGGATTACACTATTGAGAGGATATTCTTTAAAATTAAAGTATAACAGAAATTGAGTTATTTATCTGCAATAGGTTTAATGAACCTAGTACCAGATTATCCCTTAGTATCTTGCTTTCATCTTCATGCTCATCCCAAATGGGAGGTTCTTTTAATTGCTCTTCCCTTAGTTCTTCCATCTGACGTTTTGTCTCGTAAAGCTTCATTTCCTTGAGTGTCATTAGGCTGAGATGCCTCATTGTTAATTGTCTGACCACAGATTGCAAAGCTGTCCTGTGCTCCAGCACAATGTGCCTAGAAATCCTGAAAAGTTAAACAAAATAAGCAGATATATCCATACAGGTTATTTGGGCAAAGGTTGAATCTTAAGTGTTAACTAAACTGCTCTTATGATTTCAGTAGACCAAAGCATTTAAGCCAGATTTGGGGGGGGGGGGGGGGTGGGGGGTGGGGGTGTGTGCGTGTGTAAAACATCAAGAGAGCTGTGGCAGCCCTAGCATTGTTTATTTAATTGGCAGTTTATGGCATTAACAGATATAATACCATCCTTCAGTTGAGATTTAAATTGCGATCTTAACCATTTGGACAATTAGACTGATCATATGATCCTACTTGAGTAGGATTAAGGAGATCTCTCATGGCTTGATAACAATATTCCTCTCACTGCAACAGAAACTAGATTTCCAAGATTCACTGATTGTGAAGCAAAGGAACATATTAAGGCTATGATGAACAGCATTTAAAAGCATTCTCATTTTTTTTAAACTTCTCATTTTCTCAAAAGTGAATGGAAGTAAGGAATACCAGAGTGCCCAATGGTGGATAAGGACTAAAAAAAAACAAGTAACAAGAGACAACTGTAATATGCAAAAATTCTGAGGAGGATCAATGGCAGGAGTGCTATGCAAACTTTGGATGCATTTACAATGTGTGCAATACAGTTATTGAATAGACTCACTTTGTTCAGTGGCCCCTTACTCACAAGGACTGAGGCATCATGTGTGATAGATCAAGCCTTGAACTTTGCTTGTTCTATCACACAAACAATGGCGCTTTCTATTGCACTTTCCTCCTCTGGCTATGTTTTGGTAAAGTAAGCAGGTCATAAGGACCATTGGGATTGGGGGTACTAAAAATCAGTTTTAGAGTTGGCACCAACCAGTCACTCCAGGGAAAAGTGGAGCTGATTTGACGCATATTGGATTGACAGGCTGGGGTCCCAGGGACTGGGTAGGAGTAGTTGGATATGTATCCAGACAAAAGCAGATGGGCCCGCTGAGTTCCTCCAGCAGATAGTGTTTTGTTTCAGAATCCAACATCTGCAATCTCCTGTGTTTCTCTATGTCCTGACAACACTAACAGTGATATTGCAAGTGGAGTCAGAGTTTTACAGCATGGAAATGGCCCTTAAGCCCAATTTCTCTGCACCCACCAAGAGGATCCCATTTGTCTGCATTTAGTCGGCATCCCTCTAAATCTTTTTTATTTCATGTACCTCTCCAAATGCCTTTTGAGCTTAGAATTGTCCCCACTTCTACCACTTCCTGTTGCAGCTCATACTATATACTCATCACCCTGTGTGAAGAAGGTATCCTCTTTTTAAATCTTTCCCCTCTGCCCTTCAGATTCACCTCCTCTTGGGTAAAAAGCTATGACTTTTACCAGATCTGTGCCCCTAATAATTTTTTTTAGATAAATCTCTATTAGGTCCCCCATCAGCCGTTCTACACTCCAGGGAGAATATTCCCAGTCTCCACTTGTAATTCAAGCGTACTAGTCCCTGTAATATTCTCATGAATCTTTTCTGCACCCTTTCCACTTCACCCAAGGAGGAACCACATACAAGACAGTGGACACTGTAAGACACTGCTGCAGAAGACAGGTAGGATCCTTGCATCGATAGCCATGGACACAATTTTGAAATGTGCAACAGCCAACGGGAATTGAAATGCCAATGTTAGACCGAGAAATACTTCTCAATTTGAATTAAAGAAAATATTTAAGGAGACTAAAGTAAATCATGAGAATAAAGGTAGAAAAAAATTCCAGTAATTTCACTGAATTTCATAAATCTATGTATAAGATAGGCAACTTTGAATAATTCATACTTACTTCTCATCTAGTGTAGTCTGATACAGTAAGAAATTTTGAATGATCTGTTTCTTGTACTCAACCAGGTGCTTCTGTTTCGCTGAATTAAGTGCCTGCTCTTTTATCCATTCCTGAATTTTGCGATAACAGTTATGTTATTAAACAAATGCCCATATTTAAAAATGAATAGTGTTAAAATCTGCCTCAACAGCTATACAATCAGTTAGCAATTTTGTTCTCAGAACTAAATTTCTCATGAAAAATGCTGCTTGGGTGATGCAAAAAGAGGTGAAACCAATTGTGTTATTGATCCATGTGACTTGAATAATTAGAAGTGGTAAGCAAAAGCAGAAACCTGAGACAGTTAATCTCCATAGCTGTGTAACAGAACATAGAGAAGGTGAGTACTTGTAAATAATAATTAAAGAATACAAGATCAAGTGGCAAAAATACGAGAAGGCTGCAAGTACCTGCTTCAATTGGTCCAGTTTTTCTTGAAACAATGTCAAATGGCATTTTCTTTCTTCTGTGGATGCCTGCTTTCTTGCTGTTAGTTCTTGTTGCATTTGGTTTCTCAGTGTTTCCATTGCAAATGAAGATACTTCAGTGATGTTTGACAGAGTTTCTGTAAAAAACTCCTCGACCAATTTATCCACAGTCTGGGATGAGGCACAGTGCAGATTCTGTTTGATACAATATGGCCAGCTTACTAAAACAAAGTCAGTTCCACACTTGAGAAGCTAAAGTCAAGGAGCAAACAAATACCTTTTGCCTTGATAGCTTGCAGTTTGAAATCCACATCCTCCATACTTGTACATATCTCTACATTCAGCAACCCCAGGATCACAAACATATGTTCACCCCAGGCTCTTCAACCTCCTTGTACTAATTGATTAATTTAATTAAAAATACTTTGAATATCATTAGCTACAAACCTCAAGAAATAAATGAATTGTTTAAGTAATTTTACTCTAAACTATATAGGTCAGTCTTTAAAAGACTGATATTAAATATCAGTCACTGACTGACATTTAAAAGATAGATATTTATCTCGGATACATTTACCTAGATTGAGCACAGTAGAACAAGTCGAATTAAGTGCTAATTTTACACAATTATAAGTGAAGGAGTCAATTAGTTCTTTACAAAGTAATAAAGCACTGGGAGAAGATGGTTTCCCACCTGAATTTTATAAAGAATTTAAAGATCTATTGATACCCATTTTTTTAATGGAAATACTTAATCATGTATCAAGAATGCATACTCTTCCAGAATCATTTTCAACTGCAATTATTACTGTGATACAAAAAAAAATCCTTTGAAACCCTCATCATACAGACCTATTTCATTATTGAATGCAAATTGCAAGATATTTGCTTAAATATTGGGAAAGAGGGTGACTAAATTTTCCTAAATTAATAAATATGGACCAAATAGGCTTTGTTTAAAAAAAAACAAACAATCAGCAAACAATGTGGACAGATTACTTAGTATTAAACACTTAGCACAAAAAAAATAAAAGATCTAAATGTTGTGGCTTTAGATGCAGAAAAAAAACCTTTGACAGATTGGAATGGGACTTTTTGTTTAAAGTCCTGGATAAATTTGGATTTGGTCAAATGTTTATAAATTGGATTAAGGCATTATATAATGATCCTAAAGCTAAAGTAGTAACGAATGGACAGATATATACCCCATTTCAATTGACAAGATCAAGTAGACAAGGATGTCCTTTATCTCCAGCTTTTTTTAATATTAGCTATTGAGCCATTGGCAGAAGTAATTAGAAGTGACTTGGAAATTAAGTGATTTAAGGTTGGTCAAGGAAGAGCATAAAATTATCTTATTTGCAAATGATGTTTTAATATATCTGACAGAACTGAGACTTGCTTAAAGAAATTACACTTTAACTAGAAGAATATGGTAAAATCATTATAACAGGAACATTTGTGCACGCAACCTGGACATGTACCAAGGTAAGGCCATTCTGGGTGGGGAAAAGCCCTGGGGATAATCATATTCAAAGAATTCCCACAGGATCCAGAGATGTTCCTGTTGAGATATATGATGGACATAAGACTTACAATGAAGCTGTTCAAATTTCAAATCCAATTTGTAATGGTCGCATTTGCAGTGGCCAGGAAGTGCATATCAGATACCTGGAAAATTACACGCTGGAATGCAGAAATATGGAGCTGTGTTCCCCTGGAGAAGATCACCTATAATCTTAGGAAAAAGTACAGTACCTTCCTTAAGATTTGGAAACAGTACCTAAACTTCATAGGTGCATAGTTATGGGAATGTACTATCCTGTCTTGTGGCCTAGCCCCATCCCAATCAGGGGAAAAAAAGAATAAAGAAGACCATGGATAGGATATTGGCTGGGTCACAGGCCACCGGGGTGGAACAAATCCACATACTCGATTTATGTTTCTAACCTTTGTTGTGAGCGTCTTAAATGTTGGTTGTTATGTGGTCTGTTTGTGATAATGAGGGGAGGAAAAAATGGGGTTCAAACTCAATGGTGAAACTTGTATGGAAATTATGAAGCAAGTTTTGATGAACATTGATCAATGTACGAGTTTGAGTTTGAAAACTGATAAATAAAATATTTGGAAAAAAAAAGGTAAAATCTCTGGTTATAAAATAAATTGGCACAAAAGTAAAATTATGCCTTTTACAGAAGGAGATTTTAGTTATTGTCAAAGAAATACTCTATTTAAATGGCCAAAAGATGGGATTAAATATTTAGGGATTCGTGTAGACAATTATTTAAAAAAATATAAATTGAACTATTTGCCAAACTCAAAAAACTTGAAGAAGATTTAAAAATATGGATGACTTTACCTATAACATTAATAGGAAGAGTTAACTGTATAAACATGAATATATTGCCAATAATTCAATAGTTTTTACGAGAATTAAATAAATATGTAAAGAAAATTTCTTTGGCAAGGTAAAATGTCAAGAGTCTGCATTGAAAGATTAAAGTGGAAATATGAATTGGGAGGCCTATAGCTTCCTAACTTTACGTATTATTACCAAGCAACTCAAATGAGATTTCTTACCTCTCTCTTTGAACGACAAGACAAGCTGGCATAGGTTAAAATAAAGTTAGATAAAATAGGAGAGGTTAGAAGAGGAATTTATATAGAAGTGGGATTCAAAATTATTAACTGGGGTTAAAGAGACACCATTGCTGAAAAAAATTGATTACTGTTTGGAAGAAGATAAATGACAAAATTGAAATGAAAAGTATATTGCCTAAGATGCCTTTAATTCAAAACCAACTTGTACCTTTTTTGTAAGATAATAGATTCTTAACCATTTGGTTAAGTAAGGGTATTAAAAATATTGAAGATTGTTATGAACAAGGCCAACTGATGTCCTTTGAACAATTGAGGAATAAATATGGAATACCTAACAATATTTTATTATGTTATTTCCAGCAGAGAGCATATTTAAGGGAAAAGTTAGGTCCAGAGATGCTGTTACCCATTTGTAGTGAGGTGGAAACACTCATTAGGAGATGAAATACTAAGATATAATGCAGAAGTTAATATCTTTTATTGCAAAAGGGAACTATTAAACAAGGAATGCATAAATCTAGACTGAAATGGGAGCTGGACTTGAATATTATAATTGATGAGCAAAGATGGTTAGATCTCTGTCAAGGTTGTATGACAAATATGACAAATACTATTAATGTAAAATATACATTAGTTCAGTATAATTCTTTTGCATCAGTTATATTTAACACCACAAACATTGAATAGAATGAAATCAGAAATATCAGATCAATGTTTTAGGTGTGATGAAGAAACAGGTACTTTCTTGCATTCAATTTGGTCATGCTTCAAGGTAAAACCTTTTTGGGTGAATATAGGGAACTTCTTAGATCAAGTTACAAGTACAGGTATGCAATCCTTTATCCGGAACCCTTAGGGGACAGTGTGTTCCAAATTTCGGATTTTTCTGGATTTTGGAAAGCCAGATTTAAGCCCACTCCGAATTGTGCTGCTGGTCTCCTCCACTCACTCACCCGACTCGCGCTGCCGGTCTCCCACCCCCACCTCGCCTGCCCGACTGGAGCTGATTGTCTCCCATCCCCACCCGAGTTGCACTGTGTGGTCTCTCCCCCTCGCCCGGTCAAGTCAAGCTGCAGGTCTCTCCCCACTTGCCGGTTTTTGGAGCTTTCTGGATTTTAGATGTCCGAATAAAGGATTGTGTACCTGTACTGTATTTCCACAAAATCTAGATTTATTCCTGTTGGGAAATATAGAAGGACAAGTTGAAACTATTGATATATCAAATAAAATTTTGTTAAAATAGCATTAGCAGAAGCAAGGAAATGATTTGCAGTGACTTGGAAATTAGACTTACATTTAGGCTTGGGAAGATGGAATGCAGAAATTCAAAGCTGTATTCTTTTAGATAAAATTACATACAATTTGAGAAATAAATATTATATATATTTTGGTGAATTTGGAGCACATATATGCAAACTTTAGGTAGACATGTGTAGAAATGTTCTTCCAGCCTCTTGAGACCTGTGTTAACCTTCTTCCCCAAAATGAAAATGATCATTTAAAACCTGTTAAATTCCAGTGTGTAAGGGATAGATAGACGTGGCAATCCAATATACTATTCTTTTTCTTTCTTTTTATTACTTATATATATAAAAATTCTTTATGGGGGGGGAGAGGGGTGAGGGATTGGGAGAGGGAGGGGAGGGGTAATAACCATCATGTAACAAATGAAATTTCTTCAATTTAAACATCTATTGTATTGTAGGATGATTTATTAATTACATGTATGGAAAACTTTTAAATATAATATTTAAAAAAAAACTACTCTGGGACCTCCAAAAGATTATACTATGGAAACATTTTTTTTTTCTTTCACTAACTCTAACTGTGAATATTTCTTTATCATTTTACGCTCATCATCTCTTTTCCTGTTATGGCATTTTATGGAAATTTAATGTACCCTATTGTAGTTAGTAAATTATATGTAACTGTGTGGCTGCTGCAAGTAAGAATTCTGGTGCATCTATACTTTGAAATTTTGTGCGTGTAAGAGTATAGACAATCTCACATCTGTATGCTATAACTAAAGGGATTGCTTTTTTTCCCCCCCATGATTGGGCCAATGTGGGCACAAACCCACCATGAATTCAGAATGTGCCATATGGAAATATTTGACGGAATCAGTTGGGAAAATTGCATGCAGTCCACATCTGAATTTATGATTTATGCTTCCTTATGAATGAGACTCTACCCACACCTTCTAAATATTAACAAAATGAGTGACAATGGATCTTTCATCTCTGGGAACTAACTAATTAAAGAACAAACCTCACCTGCATAACATAGCATTTTCAATGTATGGAAATAAATCATCAGGTAAAAAATACATTAAAATTAGAATCTTGTTCCTGCCAGAGAATCTGAGATGATAGATTGCAATGGGTGATTATAGTCATGCTGAGGTGTGGTCCTAAGACTAATTTAAGGTTAATTATGGCAACATAGACTACAATGAGCATGAGAAATGCCATCTCATCTTCCAATTGGGCATGTTACAGCCCTCAGGACTCAACAATGAATTTATTTTTCAGATAACCAACCTTTTAGTCTGAATCAGAGCTGGCCAGTTCTGATGAAAGGTCATCAACATTTGAGGGTAACTCAGTTTTTCTCTCTCCATAATTGCTGCCTGACCTGTTGGGTATTCCCAGCATTCTCTTATTTCAGATTTCAAGCAGGTGCAATATTTTGTTTCTCAGTTTGTATTTTTTTCTCTTTATCCTCATTTATATCTTTATTTACATTTTCTCTAAATATCTAAGATTAGCGAGCATTCCTCAAAATATCAACTCGCACCAGTTGCGTCATCCAGTGTCTCGTGGACTCCCTCCAATTACAGACATTCTCCTTCTTTTCTCCCCCTCCCTTTTTTCTGCCATTTAAAATATGTACGATTCCAAATTGCCCTAGTTCTGATCAAAGTAAAAATACAGAAATGCTGGAGGAACTCAGCAGGTCCCACACTGTCCATTGGAGGTAAATATATCTAACTGGCATTTCGGGCCTGATCCCCTTCTCAAGGTACGAGTAAAAATCGGCCAGGGGCCTGAATTAAAAGGCTGGGGAGAAGTGAAGAATGGGCAGGGCAGGAGTACAGACCAACAGACAAAAAGTGTTAATTGGATATGGATAGGAGGGCAGTAAGAGGAAATGTGAGAATTAATGGTGGGGGGGGGGGAGGCAGGGAGTGTTTTTGGATCTCTGAAAGCAGAGCTGGGGAAAAGGAGACAGAGGAAAAAGGGAATCAAGAAATGTCTTTCTCCAATCTTAAAAGTTTTCAGACTTTTTCCACTGTCAAAACTTTGAATATTTAGGCAAAATGTATTAAAAGTGAAAATTGGATTAATTATAGTGAATTTTCTGGACTCTCACCTTCCATAACTCAGTAAATGCCTCTGTGTCTTTATGATCTTCTTCATCCTCTACTTCACGACGGATGCGCCTATGACGGTCTTCAAGTTCATGATAACTCTGTCAAGTTCAGTTATATTATTACTTGATGCAGGATTCCTAAACTACTCCAGTATCTTCTCTTAACCTCCTTGCCAAGTCAGAAATCAGTTACATACTGATTGTTTCATTTCTTCATCTGATTTTTGTACAAATGAATGGATATTAATTATAATTAAAATTGCATCATTATTGCCTCAGCAGGACCATATAATATTTAAATATACACATGTCTAAAAATGCAACACCCAGAGCAAGGTTTGCATAGTGATTAGTGCAATGCAGTTATCGTGCCAGCGATCAGGACAGAAGTTCAAATCCCACACTGACTGTAAGGAGTTTGTATGTTCTTCCCACACCTGCATGGGTTTCTTCCAGGTGTACTGCTTTCCTCCCACTCTTCAAAAGGTACCGGGGATTGTAGGCGAATTGGGTGGCATGGGCTCATGGGTTGAAAGGGCCTGTTACCGTGCTGTATGTCTAAACTTAAAACACTTAAATGTAATCCTTTCAATAGAAATAAATCCTGCATGAAGCCAAGAATGACAAATGCCAGGTCCAACTGAACTACTTTGTTAGATATGTTTTTGAACAAAAAAAAATTGGAGGATTAGATTTTGCAATTTGATTAACTAGTATATTGCAAATATTCTTTGGTTAGAAGGATTAACATGAATCATTATACTGGGAATTTTACTGGGAATGGGGTTTGCCGGTTGCATCAGAATTGCTTAAAAGATTTACTGCACATCACACGCTAATATTCTATCCATCAACTTTCAGATAAATTGCCAAACTATATGCCATCTCATGCTTTTAAATAAGTGTTTTCCTTGTTGTTATTTAAGGCTTAACAATATTAATGTAAAATTTAGTACAGCAAAAATAAATCAATGACTGTAAGTTGTTAAAACTTCTAAAAGGGCGGCTGATAAATCAGCCTGCAACTACACCACCTTTCCATACACTAATACACCAAAAATCTTTTCACACTTATTTTTCATAACATTTGTGGTAAAATGTACTGTTTGAGCTCCTCAAAAAAAAAGAGCAATCAAAAAGTTATAAAATTGTACTTCATTACAAATTTTTGCCAGTTGCACAAGAATTCTGCATGTGTAAACACTGGATAAATTAAATTAATTGTCTACCTACAATCATGAAGGCATAAACAGCATGATAAACAAGAAAACATGGTGAAGGAAATATAGCATTGTGGAATTAAGACACAGATGGAAGGGCCTGCAACACATGAAGGAAGGAAATAAAAGGAGCAATATCGTGTGGTATTGATTATATACCGATGTAAATTCATCCCATATTATATTAGTTTTAGGTAATAATCTCACAAACAGGTAGCTCTCCTTAAACAGACATCAATTTCTTGGACAATGACTGCTGAAGACAGGCAGTGTTGAATGCAAGTGTAGGACTATTCTACTCGGGTATAATTATAATTTGCTGTTTTATGATAAGCAGCTATTAAAAAGTGTCATTGCAATCTAGAGGGAAGTTGCAGGTTTATACTTGGTCTCTTCCTTTGCCAGCTGATGAACAACCCCAACAGGTACCACAAAAAACCATAGCTCACAAGAGGTAAACAAGGAGTCTATAGATACTGAGTAACTAGTACACAACGATGCTGGAGAATCTTGCATCACACAGCATCCATGGAAAACAAAGGCAGTTGACATTTTGGGCCTGAGCCCTTTAGATACAATTGCCTATTACTTTCCATGGCTGCTGCATGGCCTCCAGCAATTTTATCCATAGCTCATAGATACTGTGCCAAGAGGTTCAAGACTCAATATTGAGTGAGCCAAGCGTTTCTGGCTCCACTTATTTCCTACGAAGATACTGACCATTTCTGGTCTCCCAATTAGGCCTAGACATAGTGGCATGGGATAGCCCACTTCATACTTGAGCTATAGATTTGTGATTGATTACTGATCTGTTCAGTGGACAATATTTTCCATTTTATGAAAGGGTCAGACTAACATAGGCTGTATTAAGAGAAATCCAAATGGGTGAATTGGATCAGTGAAAACATGAAAAAGGAATTGTTGAGGAAATTGATTCCTTTGTTGCACCAGTGGAACTCTTCCCTCTTCCATGCTGCAAACAGAAAGTTGAATTTACATGTTAAATACCACACTTGTATTTCAAAAGTATTTAAGGTCCAACCTTAATAAAGTGATCTGGGGCAAATATCTGCCTAGCCTTATCTGTCAGATTCATAGCCTCCTGTTGTTGTGCCTCTTCAAGTCTCTTCAGCAGAAATCTGCGCTGTCTCCTCATTCGCAAAATTATGCCTTTGGCCTGGTGAGTATATTCTAAAAAAAAAATTAAAATAATTTGCAGGTGCATATGGCAGAATTGTTTCAGGATTAAATAATATTTGAAACAGAATTAAAGTTATTTGCTCTGCAATTTCTCTACTATTCTCTGGCAAAAGCCTCAGATAAAATGGCCTAAAAAAATTAGAACCATATTTCTTCTGACTACAGCAAGATGTCAGAATAAGAGAAATTCCACAGCCTTAAACTCCTGGATTAGATTTTTTTCATTAATATTAATTTTCAATTTTGATAACCAGTATTTCAATTGCAGCTTGCATGGAGAAATTAGTAACACAGTCATTTATTTAGCAGAGGTGCAGTCACTAACAGGCTGATGGAGAGCCAATCATCTGTATCTGAATGTTAATAAAACAAAAGAGATGGTTGTCGACTCCAGGATGGCCCGGTAGGGAAAAAAAAAATCACTCTCCACTGACCATTGACAGCTCTACCCTTGAGATCATCAAGAGTATCAAGTTCCTTGGAGGGAGGGGGCGTGGCAAGATGGTGTAAGGATCAGACGTGCCTTCCAGTCCTCTCCTGACTCTATCTTATTGTTTTGTCTAGAAATGCCCGTTAAAATTCTTTAAAAGTTTAGATAATTTCAGTGCTGTTAATTTAACTTATGATGGTACAATTGGTGGAAAAGAGCAAAAAAAAAACGACAACAGATCATCAAAAAACATTTTCCAAAAGTTCAAGTTTTGGAGCCTACCTACAGGAAAGACACCGGGACTCAGCGTGAAATGGATCCCAGGAGAGAGGTACAGTGTTCGGATGTAGAGCTCTATGTTACATCGGTAGAGCCCCCCAAAGAGGGTGCCAAACAGCCTTTAGAACAAAGAGTTACTCAAAGGCATTTGTCAACTGTAGAGGTGGCGCTGCAAACTGCATCTCTTGAGATACAAGAACCTATACAACTTGATGTACTGGGAGAATTTAATACATTATGGACTGGGGAAAACCCCGGCCAGCGTCCTCCAGTCATTGCTGGAGAGGCTGTGGCTAGGGTTTCCACACGCAGTCATACTACAAGGAAGGCAACCAGAATGAAGAAAGGAATAGAAGATCCTTTGGAGAAGAAGCAGGAATCTGTTGAGCCAAAATCTCTTCCAATTGAAGATTTTTGTGAATCTTGAATCTAAATTATCTTATACAATGCAGGGATTATCCAAGATTATGACTGAACTTGGTACTAGGTTTAATACTTTGGTGAAAATACATTCTCAACAGATGGCTGAGTTTGGAGCTTTTAAGCTTGAAGTGAGAGATAAATTTAATTCGTGTGAAGAAGATATAGACAAAATACGGGATCAAGCTTTTGATGTGACCAAAATGGTCGAAGACTTACAAACTCAAAATAAAAATTTGGTGAAAAAGATTGATTATTTGGAAAACCAATCCAGACGGAACAATATAAAGATTATTGGTTTGCCGGAAGGTATGGAGGGACCAGACCCAAGAAAATTTTTTACTGAATGGATTCTGCAGGTGTTGGGTCAAGAACATTTCCCGGAAGGTATAAATACTGGAACGTGCTCACAGAGCCTTGCGTAGAAGACCTATTTCAGGTCAAAGTCCAACACCTGTTTTGGTTTGTTGCTTGAATTATTACGACAGAGAAATAATTTTACAAGTGGCTATTAGAAATGTACAACAGAGAAAATCACCCTTGATGATTCAAAATAATCGAGTTTTCTTCTATGCGGATTTGAGTCAAGAAGTTATGTTCCAACGACGGGAATTCAATCCTGCTAAAGAGTTGTTGTGGAAGAAAGGTTACAAGGCAACCTTTAGATATCCAGCTATTTTGAAGGTTTTTCAAGATGGTTGCCAACCAAAGTTCTTTGATTCTCCAAAGGAAGCTATAGCATTTGCTCAAGGGCTGCCAATTATTCAGTTTCAACAGAGACATAGTCCGCCGCGATCTCTAAGGAGACAAGAGATGGAAGAAAAGAGCCGTGCTCCAAGAAGGAATGGTTGTAATGGTGACTCGGGAGTTGGAGCTGATTAAAAGAAGAGTTGTCCTTTTTTTTTCCTAATGTTTTTTTTTTAGAAAAAAAAGGGATATTAAATAATGATGATGTTAGTTTAAGATGAAGTGAGAGTTGGGGGAGAGAACTGGATAGGCACTATTTCCTGAAAGTCATCTGCTACGTGTGAGTTATCTCACACCCATTTTTTTTTGGGAGTTACCGCATTGCGCGGTTTAGACGGGAGGGGGTATTTTTAACCTCCTACCTGTTTTTTTTCCCTTTATTTTGTATTATTAGATTAAAGAGTGAAGGGGTTTTTTTTTGTTTAAATATTAAAAAAAGCATAAGAAAGTATTTGATTGTTTAAAAAACTAAAAATTGATGTGGTTTTTTTGTAAAGTTTATTCAGTAGATAAGGAATATCTGAAATTTAAATGTGAATGGGATGGATAAGTTTTTTTTAATTTTTTTTAAGGTGAAAGGAGTGGTAATTATGGTGTATATTATTTTGCTATCTTAGTTATAGAAGGGAATAATGGTGAAAGTTATAAATTGAATTGTACAATTCTTAATGAGGCTTGAATTTTGTTTGTGGTTTATGCTCCATTTGTTGAAGATATAGATTTCGTTGTAGATGTGTTTTTATTATTTGGATATCTGAATTTTAACGTAATGATTTGGGATATTTAAATGTGGTATTGGAGCTTTTATTGGATAACTATTCAAGAGTAAAAGGGAAAAATGGTGGAAGAGTACTAAAATTGAATTGTACAATGCTTAATGAGGTTTGAATTTTGTTTTAAGATGGTGGTTTATGTGACTAATATGATGATAGATGTGAAGTTAGTTCATATTTGGTGGTTTATCTCCATAGAGAAAGTTTTTTTTTCATCTTTTTTATGCTACAATTTTTTTTAAGAATTGATTATTGTTTAAGAATTTTTGATAGATAATGTTACTAACTTTACTAATTTTTTATATTAAGTTTGAGTTAAATATATGTTTCATCTTAACTCCGTTTGTTATATATATGCATTTAAGTTTGATTTAAATATGTTTTTTAAGTCTGATATCTTAGTATTAATTACTTTTCTTTTTGTTAGTATTTTAATCGGTTATGTTTTTGTTTTTTTTTGTAAGTGGGTTTTTTTTCTCACATATATTATTAACTTTATTAATTCTTCACTCTTTATTTGGGGGGGAAAGGGGGGATTGGACTAATTTGAGTTGGGTTATTAATGTGCAATAATTATTGGGGAGGGTATAGTTTATTTAGATTACTGATATTGTATTGTAATTTTATTATTTTATTCTTAATTTTTTTTAATGTAATCCTAAATGTTATAAAATCTTAAATAAAGTTTAAAAAAAAAAGTTCCTTGGAGGGAGAGAATCTCACCTGGTCTCTTAACACCAGCTCCATAGCCAAGAAAGCCCAGCAGTGCCTCTACATCCTGCAAAGGCTGAGGAAAGTTCTCTCCCACCCTCCATCCTCACTACATTCTACAGATATATTGAGAACATCCTATGCAACTGCATCACTGCCTGGTTTGGGAGCTGTACTACCTTGGACTGCAAGACCCTACAGAGGATAGTGAAGTCAGCCGAAAAGAACATTGAGGGCTCTCTTCCTACCATGACGGACATCTACAATACACAATGCATGCGGAAAGCAATAAACATTGTGAAGGACTTCACACAGCCTCATGTAAACTTTTCTCCCTTCTGCCATCTGATAAGAGGTACTGTAGCACTCTGGCCCTTACATCGAGATTGCCAACAGTTTTTTCCCCTTCGCCATCAAGCTCCTGAATTCCCAGAATATATGTGGATAGTGTACCATGGACTTTTATTGTACATGTCTAAATATTTTAACTTGTATTTATGTAAATCTGCTCCATGGTCCTAGAGAAATGCTATCTCATCTTTACCATGCAATGCATGGTATGAACGACCAATAAAGGTGACTTGACTTGAGACATTTGCCCAAAATTAACTATCTCTTTAATCACCTCTTTGTCTGCAACCTTCTATGCCATGGCAATTCAAAAGCACACATAGATATTAAATGATGTTACAGTATCTACTTCCATAAAACAGTCAGATAATGTGTTCCAGATTCCAAACCCACATGAAAAAGTTCTTACTTGTATCACTTCAAAACAGCTCATCACTCATCCTAAACCTGGGCCAAGTAGTTTTAGACATCCTTGCTATAGGGAAAAGTTTTCTACGATCTACTTTTTGCTTTTTTCTCCTCAGAACAATGACTTGTCTGGCCAATATACCTGTCTAAGTGCCTTATACAGTCCTTTCAAATCCTCACTTAGCTAATTTCACTTCAAGGGAAACAAACCCAGCATATCCAGTCGCTTCTCTAATGGAATGTTCCATCTCGGGCAAAATCACAGCAACTATACAGGGCCTGCTCCAGTACATTGTGCCCTAACCAGAAATTGGCACAGTCCCCCAGCTTTGGCCTTAATGATTTATAAAATTGTACCTGTCTGGTATTGTACTCAAAGTACAATGTTCAGATTTATTGTCAGGGCGCATATATAACATCAAATACAACCCTGAGATTCTTTTTTTCTGCAGGCGAGACAGAATTACCACTTATTTTTAGTGAGTATATTGTACTCAAACAGATACGTACACAAGTAAGCAAATAAATAAATGTAAACAAACTGACTGTGAAATAAAGAAAAACAATCAATAAAGTGCAAAAGTAAGAGTCCTTAAATGAGTCCCTGATTGAGTTTGTTGAGAAGTCTGATGGTGGAAGGGTAGGAGCTGTTCCTGAACCTGGTGGTGTGGGCCTTGTGGCATTTATACCTCTTTCCTGATGGTAGCAGTGTAAACAGAGCATGTGATGGTGTGATGTGGATCCTTGATGATTGCTGCTGCTCTCCGACTAAAGCGTTCCCTGTGGATGTTCTCAATGGTGGGGAGAGTTTTGCCTGTGATATCCTGGCCAATGCCAATTACCTTTTGCAGGGCTTTCTGCTCAGGTGTATTGGTGTCTCCATACCAGACTGTGATGCAGCGGTCAGCATACTTTCCACCATACATCTGTAGAAATATGCCAGGGTTTCTGATGTCATGCCAAACCTCCACAAGCTCCTGAGGAAGTAAAGGCACTGACATGCTATCTTCATGATGCCATTATATGTTGGGTCCAGGAAAGATCCTCCAAGATAATTGCTCACCCTTTCCTCCGCTGATCCCCCAATGATCACTGGATTGTACACCTCTGGTTTTCCCTTCCTGAAGTCCACAATTACCTGCTTGGTTTTGGTGATATTCAGTTGATGGTGTACCATTCAGCCAAGTTTTCAATTCCCTCCTGTATGCTGACTCAACCCACTACCGTGGTATTATCAGCAA
Organism: Narcine bancroftii; assembly: GCF_036971445.1. NCBI lineage: Eukaryota > Metazoa > Chordata > Chondrichthyes > Torpediniformes > Narcinidae > Narcine > Narcine bancroftii. The sequence goes on along the minus strand of NC_091471.1, from coordinate 176,521,430 downwards.
ATTTGTAAATGGTGTAGTTGTTGTACCCAAGTCACACAACCATAGGTGTATAGCGAGTAGAGCATGAGGCTAAGAACACTGTCCTCTATGCTTAATGAAGGCAAGTGTCCAGGACACTCTTACATCATCCTATTTAGCTGCACAGTTACCCTCAGGGATCCTTGTAAAAGGTACCCCATTCATCAATATTCCCTGGGGATTTGCCACTCATTGCATATGATCAAACCTTCTTAGACCTCTCAAAATTCATCACCTCAAACTCATCAGGATTAAATTCCAACCCCTTTTCTTCTTAAGAATCTACAGGGAAATAAGTTATGGAATGGGATTAGTGTGATTGCCCGAGATCCGGCATTGGCTCAATAATCTGAATAGCCTCATCCTACATCACCAGAAACATGAAAGAAAATAAGAATTTTAAAAAGAGTAACCCAGAATAGCAACAGCCATTTAGGTCCATCATGTGCATGGTGACCATCTAGTACCTGCTGACACTAATCTCATTTATCAGCATTTGGTCCATTGCTTTCTATTTCTTGGTCATATAATTGCCAGATAATTAAATGCTGTGAGAGCATCTGCCTTCAGCCCCCACCTATTAATTTAGCTGAAGAATACCTCATGAGTATCAATGATTTAAAAAAAGTTTCACTTTTGAAACTCTTTGGCACAGTTTGTCTCACTATTAGATGTGGTACACTTGCCACACCAAGACTGGAACATTATTTCTGCAGTGTCTCGAGTATTGGTATCATCAGGTAGGCAACACAACCTCTCTCCAGCCTGACACTAATGACTGGATTAAATTGAATGGTGGGCCAGTGCTATACAATCATTATGCAAAAATGATGCCTTAAACACAGCCTCCTTTTATAGATGGTGTCACCAACTATTGAGCTCCACCAATAGCCATTGATTTACAAACAAGAATTACATGTGAGAAAAGGAAAATTCATGATAGATTAATCTATGAATCTTCATGTTAATAGTCAACAGTTTGGGGCACTTGCAAACAGGCTCCTGAGTCAGTCAAGAAGTGCTCAGATATTGTAATATTTCAATATTTCAGTCAACATCTTAAGACTTACCATTGTTCACTGTGTTCACACAACTCTGAATTGAATTTTGTAATCTGTCTGTTAGCTCTTCTTTTTGCCAAGATGCTAATTTACCATCTCTGATGAGAGCATCCAAGGCAGATGATGCTACCTTCAGTTTGTCTCTGTTTTCCTGCTGATCAAGCCACTTGAGAAAATGAAGGCTTTTTGCCATGTATTTCCGATGCAACAGTTTATCCAGAATAACCTATTTAGAGAACATAATACCAGAAGAAAGGTAGCTAAATGATTGAAATGTTTTAACTTCTGATACATGCTATGTAAATCCTTAGGAAAGATGTTGTTGTAAAAGTTAACCACACATCAATGCTGCTAAGCTAAAGTGGTTGCAATATATTTTTTAGTTCTGTATAAGACCACCAGTGTATAACACAATCCAGCAATATTTTAGCTAGCTTTTGCTCACAGTCATCAGTAATTTTAAAGTTTTAATTTTTAAACTACTATTACAATATCTTTGACACACAGAGGAGACAGTAGGTGCTGGAATCTGAAGCTAAACAAAATCTCAGGGAGCAACTAGGTTGAGCAGCATTAGTAGGAGAAAAAGACTGAGCGACAATTCCACAGGTGGCATGGATAGCGTAGCAATTAGTGCAACACTGTTACAGCGCCAGTGATCGAGACCAGGCTTCAAATTCCATCCTGTCTGTAAGGAGCTTGTACGTTCTCGTATCTGCGTGGGTTTCCTCCCACCCTTCAAAAACGTACCAGGATGCATAGGTTCATTGAATGTAATTGGGAGGCAAAAGGGCCTGTTACCATGTTGTTTGTCTAAATTAAAAAAGGAAAATTAAAAAAAAAAATTATTCTTTAGGCCTTTGTCAAGTCTTGATGAAGCATCTACCATTACTTTTCTCCCACTGATGCTGCTCGACCCATTCAATTGATCCAGCAGATAGTATCACAATCAATGGTTTTAAAACAAAAAGTGAGTAAATTGCATGAGTAGTGATTAGTTTTGCACCTCTATGAGCATCTGCTCACTCCATATTCCTTGAGTAGTTAAAAGCCAGTAAGAGTCAAAGGAATGGAAGAATCAGCAATGCTGCCATTCAACTTGTATGTTGGTGTTCAAATTGGGTTTTTTTTGTATTCTTTTCCACAGACTTTCTCACAATCTTGTCTAGACATGAGCAAGAGCTAATCAAAGTCAAAAGACAGATGCTAGAAATTGAAAATCAAAACAGAAATGACAAAGGACTTTTGACCTGAAACATTAATCTCTTTCTCTTCTCACAGACACAACCTAACCATTTGAGATTTCTTTTTTCATTATTGGAACAAGAGCTATATTCTAGAAGAGATGGTTGGGGGGGTGGGGGAGTAATTTTCACCAAAGAACTCAGATATGTCAATGTCTGTCCCAGTGAAAACCCTCCTGTGGTTAGTATTACTTGATACAAAGTAAGATGGTTGCACTTGTAAAAAGCCAGACATCACAGTCCAAGGATACTTATGGAGGACCTCAAACAAATCATATTCAGCCATTAGCGAATTGTATATTTTCATAAGATCAGTATATGGTTCCCTGGTGATTTAACTATTTTAGCTACCATCAGGACAGCTTTAATAATTATGCAGAATAAGTGAGCCAGGAACAGGAGCTGAATAACTATGGACCTGTACTGCAGGGTGGCTAGACCTATTCATGCTGCACAAATGCCAGTTGTGATCATGTTGAATGTGCAAGTCAATCAACATCAAACAAGTGGTGAAATCCATGAATATATTCCAATTTTATTTCAATACTTTCCTTCAGTATTTTTGTGCAGACAAAATATTTGTTTTAGTTATTCTAAGCCAACCAGCCCAGAGTTGTGCCACATAGGCAGTCCAATCCCATCTAGGTATCAAGCAAATGATACTTATGACCAGTTTTTGCTGTGGGCTGTATAGAACTTTTTTTTTAAACAGGATGACAGTATTCCCCTTGAGCACAGTAGAGCAAAAGTGGAGTGCACCATGATTCCTGTATATTTGAAGAACCAAGAGGAACAAACCCACTGTTCAGAAAAATACCCCAAGGAAAAGTTTCTGGGTAATCTCTTGATGGTGTGAAATATGGATGAAAATGATTAAACTCGCACCATTCTGTGAAAAGTAATGGAATGCAAAGTATGTAGATAAAAGCTTGAGAGTAGAAAGTACTGGCTAATGGGCCCCTTTTTTATCAGGAGCACCAAGGATGCAAGGATCTGGTTCAGGCTGGTACAGTGACCCAAGGTAGTTTATAGCTAGTACTGCGCTAGCTTAATAGAGACATGAATATTAACTTAGACGTCCCTAAGGAGGGAATGAACTAATTAACATAACATGCGATGTATGAAGAAGGAGGAACTGAGATTGATGGAAGGGAGAAAGAGAATATTGTAATGTACTAAGATTCTGATTGGAAGAAGCTAAATGAAGGTGGGGTGATATTGAGCCCGGGACTGTACAAAAGAGTGATGATTCTGAACCTCCGGTGTGTCTCCAGACCAGAGGCACCCGACTCTGCAGACTCGAAATAAAGCTGAACCTGTTCTCCAAGACTTTGTCTCCAGAGTTGTGATTGTGAACACTTTATAGTTCACAATGGTACAATCCATTTATAGGTGAAAATACCACTTTGTGGTAACACCATCATTTTCCCTTCTTCATTACAATGCAATACCAAGAGCAATTATGTATTCCCTAGTCCACAAAACCACAGGCCAAATATTGGGGAAATGGTATCTTTGATGCCTAAAGCATAGTTTGGGGAACATTGCATTTGAACCTGGTTTTGCTGTACAATTTAAGGTTTAAAATGTCCACAAACTGAAATAATGATTACTACATACCGTGACTTGCAAAGTCAGAATGTCAGTTAGCAGATTCTCCACCTGTGACATTTTTTCACACATGTTCTGCTTTATCTCCTCCAACATGTCTTCAGGGAGCTCAGCATGTTTCCGAAGGAAAAGATGGGAGTGTTCAGCTTGCTGGAAGAATCCACTCAGCTGAGAGAAAGAGAGAGAGAGAGAAAGAGAGAGAGACCAATTAATCCTTAAATTAGATGTTTTAATCAGAGGAGATCCAATGCTGGGGATATGTTTAACAGTCCAATTAATAGATGCTGAAGTGATCGAAGATTCTTGAGTAGTACTGGATGAAACAAAACACTTTAATAGAAAGGATATTGTCAGGTGAAGTGAAAAATTTCAACAGGCAAATTTGATAAAATGAAAGTACATTATGAATTGTGCATCGGAAAAAAAAATCCACAAATGAACACCACCTGCGACGAAGGATGGTGCATGTAAAGGATATCCATTCGATTTGTGTATTGAAAAAAAAATCAAATACAACATACAAATAGAAGCCCTGAAAAAGCAGTTGTGTGCCAGGAAAATGTTCATCTTAATTAAGCAGCCCGATCTCAAAGTTGACTCATCACCCCTTGCAGAGTGGTTTTTGTCGCTGACATTAGAAGACTCGCTATACACATTTAAGCATTACCTGTTGTTTAGCAAATTGAAAATGATCATATTCATCCTTTTCAGTTCCTTCCAAAGTATAATGTTCAGGGTCTTTCCTGGCAGGTACACTTGGCCACATTGTCTGATTTTTCTTCACCTGTTCTTTCAGTTCCTTTTAATTAGAATGGTTTTAATCAGTTATTACTGTGTACATTACCAGATCCATCTCAAAAGAACTGAAGACTCATCCATCCAATAACTTAATGCATACACCTTATGATATTGGATTGAATTAGTTTGTATAAAATAATCTCCACCTTTATTGTACACCATTCTACCCCCTGCTCTCTGGCTGAGAAGCTTCTTGCTCGACTCCGTATTAGTTATTTTGAAGATGGTCATTATAAAACACACACAAAAGATGTAAAGGTTTTTCCTCTGGCAGTCCAGTGGAAGATGTGGAATCAGCACTTGAGAACTGCAGAACCAAAACACTCCTCACTATTCAAGCAATATTTTACTCATCTCCAGGAGTCACAATTGTATATTTCAAAGTTTTGATTTACTGGAACCAGCTTCATGTGAAATAACCGTCAAAAATAGCATTTGAAATATTTTTCTTTCCTCAATATCAACCACGCATACTTATTTTAAAAAAAGCCAAGAAACCTATGGATAGAACTTAGAAACATAATTAGGGATGATCACTTTGTTGGGGTAAACCATGTGCCCCAGAACAGTCATAAGGAGTTCGAGGAGTAAATACGTAGACAAACCACGTAGCAGTACAAGAGTTCTTGTAGAAGGGGATTTCACCTTCCCCAATATTAAATGGAATGACCTCCATGTGAAGGGTGAAATTTTTAAGACAGCACATTGTCGTCCTTGAGAAGAGGTTGTACCAGTGTCCAAATTTAGGCAATCGAGCCAGGTAAGTTGTGGGGACATTTTGGAGATAGCAAATTTCAAATCAGCACATTCAAAATGAATGGACGGGCCCTGAGGAATAAAGAGTATCTTGGTCTACAAATCCATGGATCTCTGAAGGTGGCAGTAGATTAATAGATGAAGAAGGCATGCTGGACTTTTGCCATCATTAGCCAGGCCATAAAATACAAGGACAGCATCTTTGGTGTAACTTCATAGAACATTGACTAGGCTACAGCTGAAGTTCAGTAAAACTGTGATAATCTGCTGTTTGACTCTTTGGAAATTCTGATGTCTTGACAACGGTCCCACTGGATAATGTTTTACAGCAAGACCAGAATCTATGTTCCGCCCTCAGCTAATGAAGGTGAAACCATGAGGGAGCTTTACGGTGTCACCTGTGAAGCCCAAATTTCCCATCCTGAGGGTGCCATGACTGTTGCTGGGAACTTAATCATGCCAACCTGAAAACTGTCTTACCAGAGTTTCAACGGCATGTGAACTTCGCCACAAGAGGAGAAAAAAGCCCTGGATCAAGTGTACACCAACGTCCCCGATGCGTGCAAGGTTGCACCTCACCGCCACCTTGGTTCCTCGGATCACATATCTGTCCTGATAACCCTGGCGTACAGATGACTGGCAAAGCAAACTGGGTCAGTTTGCAAGGAGATCAGGCCATGGCAGGGGTAGGTGGGCATAGCAGCACTGTAAAGCTGCTTTGAGATCATAAACTGGAACTGTTTCAGGGAGGCGGCCACCTACAATGGTCATGAAAACAGAGGACACACGAGCTCAGTGACTGGCTATATCAGTGAGAGCATTGAGGACATCACTGAGATCAAATGCTTCACAACCAGGGCTAATCAGAAACCATGGATGGATGCAGAGGTCTGGGGCCTTCTTGAGATCATGATACTTCCTTCAGGACAAGGGAAAGGATGGCACTAAGATCAGCTAGGGCTGAACTCTCCTGTGCAATCCGAAAGGCAAAGGGTACGGACAGAAGATGCACAGACAGCTGTGCAACACGAGGCGCAGTGGCAAGGAATCAAAAATATTATGGATCACAAGTCAACCTTGTGAATTGAAGACAATGACGCCTCCCTTCCGTACAGACGGAACACCTTCCATGCACAGTCTGATGATAAGAACAGGATGATGCCAAAGAAAGTTCTGTGTCCCCCTGATGGAAGGGCCCCCTTCATAGCTGCAGCCGAGGTGAGGAGAACCCTATCCAAGTGAACCCTCACAAGGCAGTTGGTACAGACAACCTACCTGGTAGGGTACTTAAGGACTGCACAGACTAAAGTCTTCACTGACATCTTCCAACACCTCATTGCAGCAATCTATCATTCCCACAGGGTTCAAGACAGCCACCATCACCCTGGTACCCAAGGGGGCAACAATAACAGGCCTCAATGACTACCGCCCTGTGGCACTGACCACCACCATTATGACATGGTTCGAGTATTTGGTTATGGAATGCATCAAAGCACACCTCCCAGAGTTGTTGGATCCATTTCAATTTGCCTATAGAAGAAACTGTTCCACGGACGATGCTGTAGCCTTGTCCCTTCACTCTGTCCTGGCCCACCTGAGAATGAAACCTCATACACCAGACTGCTGTTTATTGACCTGCTCGGCGCTTAATACGATCGTTCCCCAGAGGCTGGTGGAGAAACTGTCCTCACTGGGACTCAACACCCCTCCCTGTAACTGGATCCTGGACTTCCTAATGGGCACAGTAATCTAAAACTAGAGGGCATAGATTTAAAATATTTCAAGATTTTTTTTTCATTCATAGGTTGGTTAGAATCTGGAATGCACTACCTGTGCTTAGTAAATATCTAGATGAGCACCTGAAATGTCAAGACATAGAAGCCTACAATGGGATTAATGTGGATGGGTATTTAATACTTGGCATGATTTAGTGGGGCAAAGAGCCTGTTCATATGCTGTATGACATTTTTCTACAACTATCACTAACCAGATGTGACTAGGCAAAAAGGATGGTCAAAGTTGGTCCACACAAGCTGAGCATCTATTCACAAGAGACTGTGATGCTGGAATCTGGAACAAAAACCATTGGAGCAAATCCGTAAGTTGAACACATGTGAGATTATTGATATTTGGCTCAAGATCCTGCATCAGGCCTTTCTTTTGCTCCCACTGATGAGCTCCTCCAGAAGTTTATTTTTGCAAATTGATAAGTTTGCCCTCTTTTGTACATGTGAACACAAACCAGCAATATATTAAAATAAATAATTATAGTTGTTCTCTCTGATAAAACAAAGAAAAATCAGTATGTCCAAACATTACCTTCTCTTGCACAGAAATAAAGTCCCTGTAGAAATTCTCATCAATTTTCTCTCTCAAGTACAAATCATTCAGTTCTATTCTTAATAATTGAAGAAACATCTAAAGAAGAGATTGATGAATTCACAGTAAATATTTGGCATACACAAGATACATCTTTCCTGTTTTCAATTTGAACGTTCTCCATAAAATGTGCTACAATCTGCATCGTCTTACATGGAAGATAAAGCAGTCTAGGACATTAAAAAAATATACCGGGAACTGTCAGTCAATTGTGTGGAATTGGGTGCCACAGGATCATGGACTGAAAGGGCCTGTTAACATGCTTTATGTTTTTATGCATCTACAGGTATGTTGCACAAGATGCTAATGCATAATCTATTGTGACTTATGCAAGGTGGAACTCTGGAATGAGACATCTTGAAAATCTACAAGGAGGGGGTTGGGAGTTTAATTCAATAGCATTGTGCTGGGAAGATACTTGTCCACCAATCTGGAATGGGACCATATAACCCAGAAGAGGAATCTGGTATGATACAAGACAATTATTCTTGTTTTAGATATTCAACATTCTATTCACAGTCTATGGCAAATGTGGACATACCGTATATTTCTCTTGATATATTTCTGAATGTAGTTGTCTCAGGTCTTGCAGTGCAAGTCTGAAAAGGGCAAGATCTGCACCAGAACTGCCAATATGAAGGTGCAAGAAAATGCAAATGAACAACACTGCACAACATTAAATACATTCTGAGAAACTCAAAACTCTTCTGTGGAGTTAGAACAGAGGTCATTACTCGACTACCCTATATCATCCTGTTTTTACCTCCACAGTCAAATGGACAGCATTTCACATGGAACCCAGCTGCCAGCACATCACATAGCTTAAGTCAGCCCAGTCTAGGCGGCTGGCTGTGCTAAAAGAACAGTGAAAGCAAATGAGGTGCCACATTCAGCTGTCACAGTTATTCATGCCTTTTATCATTAAATTTAAAAAAAATCATACGACTTGAAAAATAATTAATAATTTAAATGACCAAAACCATTTAAATATTAAAACAGCAAGACGCCCATATTTGGGAACAATTAAAACATTTTTGACTAAATTAAATAAAAAGCTTGTGCCATCTTTTCTTCTCCTTCAGCCAATTTCTTCCAATGATCAATGGACCTCATGACCAACTGCAAATGTTTTGGGCAGATTTCTCCAGGCAGAAGACACTCCTTTTGGGTCTAGCTGAGCCAAAGGGGGACTTAACCGTATTTTAAAATGAAGGCTTTGTTAAATGTATGAACATGGTTTTTAGTTAGTCCACATCTTCTAAGGTTAAACAATTGAAACCTATGCCACATTTTAGCCAACATAAGGACTGAATCATATTTGTATTGTCAAATTCTGTTTCACCTGAATTTTAGTCTTGCACAAACACAAATAATGCATGTTTTGTCCCAGTAGACATTTACTGATAATAATTTACCTTGATTGGACCAGTATTTCTGGAAAAAATGTTACCATCAAAATTGCTTTATCCTCATGACATGTTTCAGGATCCAGTGGTGAATAATTTCCTGAAAAATAATAGGAACCTCTTCCATCCATTTGACCAGATGACTTTTCCCCAGATAAAATAAAATCTTCCTTCATTATTTTGCTGCAGTCTCTCAGTTTCAAGTTCTCTAATAGAGAAGGATTAGATGATCCATCTGCTAGTGGCTGCAATAAATGGCACAGTTATTAATAAGTAAGAAGAGTGATATATTAATCATCTTCAAAAAATATCCCTTGTGGATTGAGAGGAATAATTTCTTTACCCAGAGATTGGTGAACCTGTGAAATCCTCTGCCAAGTGGGGGATCACAACATCACAAGATAAAGGAACAGAAGTAGGCCATTTGGCCCATCAAGTCTGCTCCGCAAATCCACCCTGAGCTGAACTGTTATCACATCTAGTTTCAAGTTCTGGCCTTTTCCCCATATCTTTTGACTAATTAGATACTTAACAATCTCCCCCTTTGATCGGGCCTCCACAGCTGTATGTGGCAATGAATTCCACAAATCCATGACCCTCTGGCTAAAGAAATTTCTCCTCATCTGTTTTAAATGGGTATATTTTAATTCTAGGACTGTGCCTCTTGTCCTGGATTCACCCACCAAGGGAAACATCTTATTCACATCTATTTGTCCATTCCTTTCAGCATTTTAAATATTTCTAGAAGATCCCCTCTTATTCTTCTATACTCCAATGAATACAGTCCAAGAGCTGCTAAGCGTTGATGTATGTAAACTAGTTTCTGGACACAAAAGTTATCAAGGTATACAGGTCCCCCCTGATTCTATGAGCACCCAACCTATTGGCAGCCTACCTATACGGATGAGGGTTTGAAAAAAAAACAGCAGGATGTGTGGGAAAGGATTTTCCAATTGCTACTGGGCTGGAAGCATCTTCTGGCAGGTAGAAGGCATTTCCACATGCCTTCTCTTCTCACCCTCTCCCTGAGCTGCAACAATCAAGAGTTAAGTAAAGCTGAGCAGAGCTGTGAGTGCTGAGCACATTCACTCGCTGTTAGGAATAAACCCAGTCATAACCAGAGACTTCCTGTATTACACTTGAGTGTAGAACTGAAGGCTTTTTAAAAAAAATGCAGAATAGATATAGTGGAATGATTCAAAGGATAAAGAACTCAAGATAGAATGGGGAAGCAGAGTTCATTCTTCCCAAACAGACAGTTGCAATAATAACCAATAGAGGAACCCCATTGTAATCTGGAAATTTAGTGCATGGGAAAAGAATGAGAATGTGGTTTTAGACAAAAGATCAGTCTTTAACTGATAGATTGATGGTCTGAATAATCTACAATTCCAGGACTTGAAAAGGAAAGTCTGCAGATGCTGTGATTGTAGTTCAAAACACAAAAATGCTGGAAAAACTCTTGATGCTGCTTTATCCTGATGCTTCTCCAGCAAGTCTGTACAAAAGGATTCTGCTCCCGATAGCTGTTTATCACTTGAATTTTTCATGAGTCTAAAATGAACAACAACAGTGGGTAGACAAGGATTATAACCTCTTCGTACTGATCTCCATTTTGAATTTTGTCTATTTAACTTGGAAAGTTAGATTATTCATTCTGATTATTTCAAATTAATGTCGAACATAAACTAACAAATTGCCGAGCCAGATTTCTAAACAAGCTGAGTACGAGAGTTTAATTCTAGGAATAAGTATACATTATAAATCTAAAATATAAAATAAGTTAACAATTGCTGTAAATGAATGCAAAGTAAAATAACTTTCATTTGGGTGTTGAATGATAATAATTGTTACTGTTATAAAAAGAAGTGCATCACTTACCCTAAATTTTTGATTAATGGGATATATGACTCTCGCTTTCAGTGCAAAAGCAGCTATATTACTATTGATTGATATTTCATCTTCCTGCAAAGTAAGAATATTAAATATCGAAATATATTCTTCTGTTGAAGCATGTATGTTCCCTATCTTAGTGGGGTGCTCTTCAAACAATAAAAAGTATGCAAGCCATGTTTATAATTCAGGCATTTACATCGACAATAGCTCATTTAGAAGCTGTCACTAGAATTTAGTGGACTTGGTGAGAGTTGTGACTGAAAAAATAGCATGATGAACAACTGCAAATAACAGAAAATTGGGAACCACCTACTTTTAAAACAGAAATGTTTATTATAAATCTTTTTTTGAAAACTTTATTTATAATCAATAGTAGATAATACATGTAAAATATAATGTAATACATATTTTATCCCATAATACCCCCTTCCTCCACCCTATCCCACCCCCCTACTAATCTACCCCAGTTTATTATAAATCTTAGGAAATTTAATGGCTTCAAAATGTAAAAGTAAAGGTTTACTTACTGAAGCACAAAATTTTATTATTTTCCAAAGAACTAAGTTAATAGAAATTTGAAATCGCCAAAGAATATATTCCATTTTAAGAAGAAAATGTTAGCCTTTGCAGGAGTCTAATTTAGTAAATTTATTTTTTATTTAAAAAAATTCTGATGTACAGCATCACAACAGGCATTTCTAGCCCACGAGCCTGTGCTACCCAAATACACCCAATTAACCCACACCTCCAGTACATCTTGACGGTGGGAGGAAACTGGAGCCCCCAGAGGAAACCAACGCAGACATGGGGAGAACATGCTAAGTCCTTACAGACAGCGCAGGATTTGAACCCTGGTTCCAATCGGTGGGACCTTAACAGCATTGCCCTAACTCCTACACTAGCTGATCTGCCATATTTAAAGAATCAAATAATTTTAACATGAACTTATTAATGATCATTCCTGATAAAGATTTTTAAAAGCTTTTTAATCATGAAAGGAAGTTCAAGCATTGATTTTGGAAACTATTCACATAAGACCAAATGCACATGAAAAATACATTGAATCATAGAATGCTAGAGCACAGAAAAACAGGTCATTTGGCCCAATGCTGTCCAAATACCTATATATCCTATCTCAGAACTCCTTCCAATAATTTACCAACTACTGATGTCAGGCTCACTGGCCTATAGTTACCTGATTTACTTTTGGAGCCTTTCTTAAACAGCGGGACAACATGAGCTACTCTCCAATCCTCCGGCACCTCTCCCGTGGCCAAGGACATTTAAAAAATATCCATCTGGCCTCCTGCAATTTCAACACTTGTCTCCCTCAACATCCAAGGGAATATCCTATCCAGGCCAGGGGATTTGTCTGCCTTTTTTCACTGCAAAGCAGCAATCACCTCCTCCTCCTCCTTAATCTCCATCTGTTCCAACCTATTTTCCCTTCCATCCATATGCACTAAGCCAGTTTTCTGAGTAAATACTGATGCAAAAAATGTTAAAGATCTCCCCCATTTCATGAGGGTCCACACATAGTTGACCACTCTGATCCTTTAGGGGACAAATTTTGTCCCTTGTTATCCTCTTACTCTAAATATGAAACCCTTTCACATTTACCTTCACATTATCAGCCAAAGCACCCTCATGCCTTCTTTTTGCCTCTGTGATTTCCTTCTTTAGTATTCTCTTACACACACACATATATATATATATATATATATACACACACACACACATATATATAAAAGAAAAAGAAAAAAAATCCCCCTTCAGCCAAGCCAGAAAAAAAGAAAAAAAGAAAGGATATTTTAAAAAAGTTAAATATACATTAAAATCTAATCAATATAAATTGAAGTGTAAATATTCTGAGTATAACAGCCACTTATTAATAAAAAAATTATAATTATCATGTGAAACATAAATAATTTTTCCATTATTAAACAATATTTCATCTCATTATGCCATCTATTAATATCAATCATATTTGTATTTTTCCACGTACTAGCAATACATTTTTTCGCTATAGATAAAGCTAAATATACAAAAGCAAGCTGAAATTTATCTAATCCCAAACCATTTAGAGGTTGCAAACTACCCAATAAAAATACTGTTGGATCTAAAACTATTTTTATCTTATACAAATATTCTAAAAACGATTGAATTTTCTTCCAAAAAGATTGTATATGTATACATGACCAAACAGCATGAAAAAAAGTTCCAACCGTATAAGCACATCTAAAACACAGATCTAATTAATTAAAACCATATTTTTTTTTTAAATTTCAGGTGTCAAATATAATTGATGTAAAAAATTGTAATTAATCATTGCATAATGTGCATTTATCAATCTAGTTACATTATCATAACAGATATCTAATCCTCTTCAGAAAAAATAAAACCAATATCCGCTTCCCATTGAATTTTAGATCTATCCCAACCCTTTTTATCTATACTATCCTGTAATATTTGATATAAATGAAATATAACCCTTCTCTGGTACCATCATAAGAAAAGTCTCAAATTTAGTCATTTTAGGTAAAATCATCTCTCTACCAAACATACATTTTACTTAAGATCGAATTTGATAATAAAGAAATAAAGAATTCTTATCAATACCAAAATCTTCCCTCATCTGATTAAAAGATAAAAACTTACCCTCTTTAAAACAATTTCCCAAATTTTTCACACCTTTAAATCTCCAATGCAATAAACTTTGATTATGTATTGAAAAAGAAATAAGTTGATTATTATACAACGGAGTCAAAGCCAATAATTTACACCTAGAACCTATCATTTTATTTTTCTTTATCCATAACTTCATTAAATGTTTTAGTATAGGCACATTATATTGTAACAAATTCATATTCCACCTAAACAAAAATTGATATATTTCAAATTCAGAAATACATGCCATCTCAATTTTAGCCCAACTAGGAGGCCGTACAAATCTATCAATGAACTAATAAATTTAAGTTGGGCTGCCTCATAATAATTTTGAAAATGTGGTAAACGTAATCCCCCTAACTCATATTTCCAAGTTAATTTATTCAAAGCTACTCTCGAAAATTTACCCCTCCATAAAAACTCCCTAACCATTTTATTAAATCTCAAAAAAAAAATTTTATCAAGTAAATACGGAATAGATTAAAACAAATATTGTATACGCGGAAAGATATTCATCTTAATTGTATTTATCCTACCCATTAAATTAATAGGTAAATCTTTACATTTAATCAAATCAGTTTTAATTTTTTTTTCATTAATGGAGCATAATTTATATAAAGATTGATAATTAACATTCAAAATTATACCCAGATATTTAATTCGATCAGTCCATTTCAAATTAATAATATTCTTATAAACTGAATAATCTCCTTCACTTACCAGTAATACTTCACTTTTTTCCCAATTAACTTTATATCCAGAAAGACATCCATATTGTATTAAACATTCCTTCAAATTCAAAAGTGACTGAGCTGGATTTGTTAAATACACCAATCTTCTTCTTTGGCTTGGCTTCGCGGACGAAGATTTATGGAGGGGTAAAAGTCCACGTCAGCTGCAGGCTCGTTTGTGGCTGACAAGTCCGATGCGGGACAGGCAGGCACGGTTGCAGCGGTTGCAAGGGAAAATCATCAGCAAATAAATTAATTTTATATTCCTCATCTAAAACTTTCATACCTTGTATCTGTGTATTTTGTCTTATCAACTGTGCCAAAGGTTCAATCACTAACGCAAACAAAACTGGTGATAAAGGACAACCTTGACGAGTTGATCGAGTTAACTTAAAAGATTCCGAAATCAAACCATTCGTTAATACTCTAGCTACCGGTTTACTATATAGAGCCCTAACCCAATCAATAAAAGAAGGACCAAACTTAAATTTCTCCAAAACTTTAAAGAAAAAATTCCATTCAACTCTATCAAATGCTTTTTCTGCATCTAAGGATATCACCATCAGATGATCTAAAGATTGTCGAAATCTACTAATCAAGCTAATCACTCGCAAAATATTATCCGAAGCATATCTATTCTTTATAAAACCTGTTTGATCAATATGAATCAACTTTGGTAAAAATTTAGCCAATCTATTCGCTAATACTTTAGCTATTATTTTATAGTCTACATTTAACAATGAAATTGGTCTGTATGAAGATACCTTCAAAGGATCTCTATCTTTTTTAGGAATTACTGTAATTAAAGCACTAGAACAAGACTCAGGTAAATCATAATGCTTTTCAACTTAATGTAATATATCCCTAAACACTGTAGATAAATCATCATTAAAATTTTTATAAAATTCAACCGAAAATCCATCATCACCAGGCGATTTACCATTTGTCATTTCCAGCATAGCCATTTTAATTTTCAAATCAGTAAATGGTTCTTCTAACTCTTGTATATCTCCATCCTCTAATATCGGTAAATTCAACTATGATTTTTTTTTTTTAAATCAATCGATCCAGTTTCCTGTTTTCCTTCAGATGTATATAACTTTTTTATAAAATGAACAAAATTCATCATTAATGTCACGAAGTTTATAAGTAATAAGAGAATTCCGTCTAACAGCATTAATAGTCCTCGATATTTGTTCTTTCTTTAATTGCCACACCAATACCTTGTGTGCTTTCTCTCCCCATTCATAATAGCGTTGTTTAGTCCTCCTAATCACACATTCAAATTGATAAGATGGCAAGGTATTATATTTCAATTTCAGCCTAGATAATTCTATTTTCTGATCTTCTGTAGCATCTTTCTGAAATTCCTTTTCTAATTCATCGATCTGTTTCTCTAATTCAAGACTCTGATTTAATCGATTCTTTTTCATTTTAGAAGTATAACTAATTATTTGTCCTCTCAAATAGGCTTTCATAGCATCCCATAATACAAACTTACTTTGAACAGATTTAGAATTTTCTTTCAAAAAAAAATTATTTGTTTTTTTTCAAAAAATCAATAAATTCTGTATTTTTAACAACATTGTATTAAATCTCCAACAATAAGCTATTTGAATTTTCTCAGAAATTTCATATGTAAAATACAACAGAGAATGATCTGAAATCATCCTACTTTTATATTCCGCTTGTTGTATTTTCCCTTGTAAATGTGCCGACACTAAAAAGAAATCAATCCTTGAAAACGATTCATGTTTAGATGAATAAAAAGAAAAATCTTTCTCTGTCGGAATAAGACGTCTCCAAATATCTACTAAATTAAGATCTTTCATCAATGCTTGGACCTGGATTGCCATCTTGGATTTTTTAACTTTCTTTAGAGATTTATCTAATAAAGGTTCCAAAACACAATTAAAATCACCACCAACTAAAATATTATCATTAGCTTGACCCAAACATAAAAATGCATCTGAAATAAATACTTCATCATCTGCATTTGGAGCATAATTATTAAGTAAAGTCCAAAATTCACTAAAAATCTTACAATTCAATTTAAGAATACATCCTGCCTTTTCCTCCATTGATTGTAATTCAAAAGATAAATTTTTATGTATCAAAATTGCTACATCTTTAGCTCTAGAATTAAATGAAGAAGAATATACATGCCCAACCCAATCCCTTTTTAATTTCATGCTTTCCTTCACATTCAAATGTGTTTCTTGTAAAAAGGCAATATCAATTTTCATTTTCATAATATATGCCAAGATTCGCTTACGTTTAATCTGACTATTTAATCCTCGAACATTAAAAGTAGCAAACTTCAACTTTGACATATCTTCTTTGGCTTGGCTTCACGGACGAAGATTTATGGAGGGGTATGTCCACGTCTGCTGCAGGCTCGTTGGTGACTGACACGTCCGATGTGGGACGGGCAGGCACGGTTGCAGCGGTTGCAAGGGAAAATTGGTTGGTTGGGGTTTTTCCTCCTTTGTCTTTTGTCAGTGAGGTGTGCTCTGTGGTCTTCTTCAAAGGAGGTGGCTGCCCACCGAACTGTGAGGGACCAAGATGCACGGTTGGAGGCGATATCAGCCCACTGGCAGTGGTCAGTGGGTAGCTATTGAGGGACAGGATGGTTTAGATTGTTTAAATACTGAACGCTTACGGCATCTTGAGTGACATATGTCAGGCTTCTTTGTTCCAGGTCCTCCATCTTGTGCTCCTGCTGGTCTGGCTTAACTGCTGCTGTGATGCCAGCAATTGGATTTGTAATGTCGAGGACATTCCGAGGGAGTTGCCCATGGGGGACACGGCCCGATGTATCCACTAATATATCTGATATTGTTAAGCATGTTTCAAAATCTGTTCGTGAGCTTCAGTGTCTGGGTATTGTGGCCCACAAGGATAGTTTGAATCCTTTTTCATGGTTAAATGGTATATTTGGGGGATTGGACCACAATATTCTCCATTGGTTGCTCGCATTATTGTTTATTTTTGTGCTTATTATAGTTTAAGTTTCTCTTTTTCGCTCCTTCTGTACTTAAATGCTTGTTAGGTCTCGTAAGTGACAGGCTGCGACCAAGGGGAGGAATGTAATGGAGGATTTAGACCAGCTTATCCAAGAAGGGATGCAGTTGCATCAGAAGACATAATCTAAATTTACACTATGGGGCCCAGGGATGCATATGAATCAGTAGACATTATCCAACTTAAACCATGAGGCCCAGAGATGCAGTTGTCTTTTGTTGGTCTCAGACTGTCAGGAGACCTTGAAGATAATTAAATCATTTGTTCACAGAGATAAGATCTGAAGTAAACAACTTTTGGGTAATATAAGCCATGGTCCCACTGCTGAAGTTTGAGACACTCCAAGAGGTGGCAACATCTCTCAGCAAGAAGAACAACTTCAAGAGTCCAGCTAACGTCCTGGAGAAGCTGCTACCGGCGCCCAGACAACCTACTACAAGTGTGCAGTCGCCACCTCGCTTTGGCAGTTGGGACCAGTCCAGGCATTGATAAGTATAATTGGGAAGGGCTTGCATGTTGTAGTGTGAATTCAGCTTTAGATTTAGTAATAAAGACTTGTATAAACTGAACTGCTCTCGGTGTGTGTGTCTATTTTCTTTCGGTAGCTCAAACACTGTGACCAATCTAAAACAAACAAAATGAGAGGTATAAGTTTACCCAAGACAATATTACTAAATACCAATAATATCTTTATATAAAAACTCAAATAAACGTATATAGGCCCTCCAATAAAAAAAATCACAAATTAAAAACTAAGAAAAAAGTTTAAAAAAATAATAAAGAACCCACCCCCCCCCAAAAAAAAACTACCAAAAGGTAGTAATGCCCTAAACAAAAATTGGATGTGGATCACCCACCAGTGGCTGATGACTAGTAAAGGACTTAGTGCAAATCTCTCCCTCCCCAGCCAAACAATTTATAACATCAAAATATCATAATAACAAGAAAAAAATAAAATAAAAAAATTCTTCTTTTCATCCAAAAGACTCCAGTCTCGAAGATCCCATTTCGGGATTTTCCCATTCCCAATTTTCCCATTTCTGCCATTTCTTCCGTTTCCAGAGCTACCAAATTTTCCTTTA
Organism: Narcine bancroftii; assembly: GCF_036971445.1. Classification (NCBI taxonomy): domain Eukaryota; kingdom Metazoa; phylum Chordata; class Chondrichthyes; order Torpediniformes; family Narcinidae; genus Narcine; species Narcine bancroftii. The sequence goes on along the minus strand of NC_091471.1, from coordinate 176,502,757 downwards.
GGAAATAATGGTGAACTATGTCTTTGTCCTCTTATATCTGGCAATGAGTCAGCAAAAATCTTTGCTTCACAATCAGTTTCAAAAAACCAAAATTGATAGTCTCTGTAAAACACCTTCAACACTGCAGGGTAACGAAAAGTAGACTTATAACCTTTACGCCAGAAAACTTTTTAACCGGATTGAATCGACGTCGATGTTGAATGACATCTTGACTCAGATCAGGATAGAAAAAGACACCTCTATTCTGAATCAATAATGGGGTTTTTCGTTGTCTCGCATTTTGTACTGCAAGTCGAAGTATTGCTTCTCTATCCAAATAACTCAGACATCGAATTATTACCGGTCTCGGGGGTTGATCAGCTGAGGGTATTTTTCTTAAAGCGGCTCTTTCCAGAGCTAATCCCCCAGGGAAAAATTCTTGCCCTAATATTTGCGGAATCCAGTCTTTAAAAAAAATGAAGAGGATTTTGTCCTTCTATACCTTCTGGCAAACCAACAATTTTCACATTATTCCTTCTGCTTTGATTTTCCAAATAATCTATTTTTCTTTCTAGCTCCTTCTCACGATCTCCTAATTCTATGACTGATTTTTCCACTTTCAACACTTTTTCTGTGTTAGAAGTCACTTGTTGTTTACAGTCCAAAAAAGCAGTCTGAAATTTTTTAAAATTCTTCATAAGATGCATCCACACGTATCTTAACCATATTTAATTCTGAACTCATACCAGCATTTATTTGAACCATTTCATTCATTTGAGATGTCAACAAACTGTGGGAGCTGTTTTATAACAGCTTGAATAACTGCATTCATTTGCATACACTATGATTCGGTAAATCTCAGCTCTGCTCTCTCTGACATGGTGGCAGAACAAGGTAACTGCAGCTCCTGCTGCAATTCAACAGAAGGCATTTTAAAAGTTTTACTGCAGTCTGGACTCCCAGGAACGGCACCCCAACTTCCTCAGGGGGTCGCCGTTGGTCTCCCCCAGCATCTTGTTGTTTTCTCATCAATTCGTGAAGAAAAACGATTTCTTCAGATTGAAATGCTACCTGATGCAGTTCCAACAATGGAGTCGTCTTCCTGCGTGCTCCCTCCATTGAAATCAAAAGGCTTTCCAAATCGGGGTCCACTTCTTGGGAACACGCACCTTCTTCTGAAGAATGGGTAATTCCAGCGCCATCCTTCATTTGATGAGTAATAGTTTTTTTTTCAGCTCCCACAGGCGATCTTTGGGATTTAGGCAATGAAGAAATTGAGCTGTTTCAAGTCGTCTAGGCCCGAGATCTTCAACACTTCGAAAATGTATCTTCTTTTGAACATGAGGTTTAGTCTTTTTACCATTAGTGGCCATAATAATTCCTTAATACTTTAAACTAAAATTTAGAAAGTTTAAACTTGAAAACAAAAGGTTAAAAAAAGGGTATTTAAAAGTCTGGTCAGAGAGGTCGAGATTGCACGTCTAGACTCTACGCCATCATTAGAACCTCAACTTGAAACTAATGACATTATGGTCACCGGGCCCAAAATGCTCACCTACACAAATTTCTTTCCCCTGACTTGACTGGTTCCCTAATAGGAGGTCAAGTATTGCATCCTCTCTCGTTGGTACCTCTACATATTGATTTAGAAAACTTTCCTGTACACATTTCACAAACTCCAAGCCATCCAGTCCTTTTACAGTATGGGAGCCCCATTCAATATGCGGAAAGTTAAAATCTCCTACTGCCACAACTTTCTTTTCCTTACAATGGTCTGCTATCTCCTGACAGATTTGCACCTCCAATTCTCTCGGACTATTGGGCAGTCTATAATACAAGCCTATTAGTGTGCTCACACCTTTCCCATTCCTTAGCCTCTGTAGGCAAGTCCACAGTGTTGTGCTGTCTAAGCACATCTATGTTATTCTCCCTGACTTGCAATGCTACTCCTCCCCCTCTATTCACATCTGAAACATCGGAACCCCGGAACAATGAGCTGCCAGTCCTGCCCCTCCTGCAACCAATCTCAATGATGGCAATAGTGTCATAATCCTACGTGGTAACACTTGCTCTAGACTTGTCTGCCTTACCGATAATACTCCTTGCATTGAAATAGATACATCTGAGGTCATTTCTATCATGTACAAATATCTGGTTTCTGTCTTGTCTTTAAATGTAGTCCTCGCATGACCCTTTCCGTCCTCCAATTAAACCCCTGGAGCAGAACTAGCAAACCTACCCACAAGGATACTAGTCCCCCTCCAGTTCAGGTGCAACAGTCCCATCACAACAGGTCCCACTTTCCTTGGAACAGAGCTCAATTAGCCAGAAACATGAAGCCCTCCCACCTGAACTCTCTCTTTAGCCATCTTTTTAGTTGCATTATCTTCCTGGTTCTAGTCTCACTAGCATGTGGCACAGGTAGCACTCCTGAGATTAGCACCCTGGAGATCCTGGGGTTGACTTTTCTCCTAACTCCCCAAACTCTCCTAGCAGGACCTCCTCACCCTTCTTACCCATGTCATCAGTCCCTACATGGACCACAACATCTGGCTGCTCACCCTCCCTCCTTAGAATCGGGAGAACTGAATCAGAGATATCTCAGACCCTGGCACCAGACCATCCAAGATACTCAATCCCTCTCATAGAACCTCCCATCTGTACCCCTAATTATCAAATCACTTATAGCTACTGCACTCCTCTCCTCCCTCCTTCCCTCTGAGCTGAGGGCCCAGTCTCAGTGCCAGAGACATGACCACTACAGCTTGTCCCTGGTAGGTCATCCCCAGCAACAGTATCCAAAATGGTATACCTATTATTGATGGGAATGGCCACAGGGGTACTCTGCTCCTTCTGCGTCTTCCCCTTGCCTCCCCTGACAAAATCACCCAGCTGCCTGCCTCCTGACTCTTAGTGGTGACTGCCTCCACTAAAACTCCTCTCTACCACTGCCTCTGCCTCCTGAATGATCCGAAGTTCATCCAGTTGTAGCTCCAGTTCCCAAACTCAGTTTATCAGGAGCTGCAGCTGGGTGCTGTAATGGAAGATTCTAACCTATTTTAGTTAATCTGTTTTTTCTTAATTTCCAGCTCTTGGTTCTGCAGAGCTGAGAACCTTTTTTTAAAAAACTTGCAGCTTTGGGTTCTGCAAGGCTGAGAACCTAATTGTTTTTAGACTCAGCAGACATAAGCAAAATTCCACCGAGGGGCCAGAGATGCTGTTATCTGAAGAAAGGACATTTGTGTACCGAGAACATTTAATCTTCCTGCTTGTTTTGGTCATAGACTGTCAGAGCCTAGCTTTTTTTTAAAATTTTTTATTTTTCACACCATAAATCACAATAGCCATGATATACACTTTTTCTTTTTCACACATTTACAGTGACTTAGAGCCTAGCTTTGATGTAGAATAAACCATTGTATTAAAAATGATAAGCTGAAAATTATGTTATTCGTAATTAACCTAGCATGCTAGCTTAACTTTCATGCTGTGCTGGGAATAGGTGCTTGGGTAAGCAGTTTTTGGGTAATAAAAGGCAAGGTCCCGCTGCTGAAGGGAGAGACTCTCCGAGAGGTGGCAACATCTCTCAGCAAGAAGAAGAATTTCTGAAGTCCAGCCAACGTCCCGCTCAGGGGAGGTGGAGAAGCTGCTACCGGCGCTCTGACAACCTACTACAAGTGTGCAGTCGTTGCCTCGCTTCGGCAGTTGGGACCAGTCCAAGCATTGATAAGTATAGTTGGGAAGGGCTTGCATATTGTAGTGCGAAATCAGCTTTTGAATTTGTAATAAACATTTGTATAATCTGAACTGCTCTCGGTGTGTGTGTCTATTTTCTTTCGGTAGTTCAAACACTGTGACCAATCTAAAACGAACAAAGTGAGAGGTACAAGTTTACCCAAGACAGGTGCACCTCTTGCAGGTGTAGACATCAGCATCAAATATTGTCCCTGACTTCCCAAATCCTGCAGTCAGCAGTGATCTCCAACAGTTCCTACGTTTTTGGAACCCACCTCAAACGCGACATAATTCAGGATGCTGCTACCACTAGAGTCGCAATGGCTGCAACCAACGTAGTGGGCATGAATTTGCTGCCCTTCTGGGCAGGAATTGGCTGCAACTGGCCGAGTCACAGTTCCACATCAGAGGCATTGTCTCAGAGGATACCAAGTTCTGGCACGTCGTCAGAACCTTGGATGCTGCAGCAAAAGTAAATCCTCCCATGGAGCACATGTACGAACGCACCATTTGTATCTCAAATATGCAGGGTCTGGCTGATAGGAACCCCTCCAAGCTCGTGCACAAAATAGCAGCCCTAGCGGATGGACATACAGACTGCTTCCTCTTCGAGGCCCTGTTCCTTTCCAAGCTGCTGGTCCACGTTTCCTCAGCAGTTTCCGACATGGATTTCAGTGTCCCACACCTGGTAGCCAAGGAGGTAGACTGTTCCGTACCCCACGTGTAGCCTGTCTATGCCTTTGGCGCTGCCGACTCAGCAACCTCGCCAGGCCCCCCAGAAGCAGCCGCAGACCAACCATAGCATAACAGACACCCAAACAAACAGAACGAATACTGTTTCCATCACCTCAGATGGGGCCGAAACGCCCAGTGGTGCACCCACCCCGTGCTCCTACCCCAGCACCATACAAAACACAGCGACGGTAATTGGGCAGGCTAACTGCCGATAGTAGCCTTGGCAGTTGGTGCTCATAAAGGCCTACTCTACCTCAGGGACCAGTGGACAAAGAGGGACTTCCTAGTCAACACGGGCAGAGAGATAAGCTTCGTCCCACTGACATATTTCGAGACCAAACTCAACCTCAAGGGCCTCCTGTTACAATCAGCCAACAGCTCCTCCATCCAGAGTTACAGCACTTGCCTGGTTGCAACCCACGCCACGGACACAGTTTTCCAGTGGAAGTTCACAATCGCGGCTGTGGGAGAGGCCTTACTCGGAGCAGATTTCCTCTGGGCACATGAACCTTTGATTAGGTGCCATTTGGTGGACACTACCACGTTCCATTCATACACCCTTGCTCTGTGGCAACATCCTTTTCTGCCATTAGGAATCCATGCTTTGGAGCAAAAATATGCCTGCCTGCTGGCCAAGTAGCCAGCCCTACTGGCGCCCAACTTCCATGACGCCAGACCGCCTCATGGCGTGGAGCACCACATTGAGACTGCTGAGCCTCCAATGCACGCACGGGCTTGGCGCCTCCCACAAGACAAACTCCATTCAAACAGCCCCTGAGCCTCCTCACTCCACACGGTACAGAAGAACTTCGGCGGCTGGCACCCATGCAGCGACTAAACAATGCCTCAGTCCCAGATAGGTACCCTATCCCAGACATCCAGGACTTCGCCATGAGGCTCCAGGGCTGCCGGGTCTTTTCCAAGGTGGACCACATCAAGGGGTACCACCAGATCCCAGTGATCCCAAAAATGGCCATCATCACACTCTTCAGACTTTTCAAGTTCCTGCGAATGCTGTTTGTACTGAAGAATGCAGCTCAGACGTTCCAGCGGCTTATGGACGTGGTCAGCAGGAACATCTACTTCATCTATGTCTACCTGGACGACATACTCATCGCCAGCCCTGATGATAACACACACAGGACGCACCTGACTCTCCTCTTCGACAGGTTGAAGCAGTTTGGACTCACAGTGAACCCAGCCAAGTGCCAGTTCAGCCTAGGTACAATTGATTGATTTCCTGGGACACTGTATCATCACAGAGAAAGTCAAACCGCTGCTAGAAGCCATCTAAAACTTCCTCAAGCCAAGCACAATCAAAGGCCTGCATGTGTTCCTGGGGATGGTGAACTTTTATCATCGCTTCCTCTTGAAGCGGCCACCCTCAAGCAACTCCTGTTCGACCTTATCAAGCTCGGCAACAAGACTCTGTAAACCACAGAAGCATTCCAAACTATGAAAGCAGCACTAGCACAGGATAGACCTGGCCCATCTAGACTTTACCTCCCCCTGGCCCTTACAATGGATGAGTCAGACAGAACAGTGGGCTCTGTGTTGGAGCAATGGCACCCCTGGCTTTCTTCAGCAAACACCTCCAGACACCAAAGCTCAAATACAGCAATTTCGACCACGAGCCTCATGGCATGGAGGCAATATGACGCTTTCAGTACATGTTAGAAGACAGGGTTTTCACCGCCTACACAGACCACAAACCACTCACCGGATGAGGTGAGTTCCTACACACTCAACAAGGTCTCAGATCCGTGGTCAGCAAGACAACAGCATCACCTCTCCTACATTTCAGACTACACCACGGACATTCGTCACATTGTGGACAAGTCCAATGTGGTGGCCAACGCGTTATCCAGACCCACTATTGCCGCCATCTCTGAGGGGCTCGATGTCGCTCAGCTGGCCAAGGACTAAAAGGAGGATACAGATGTCCAGGCCTACTGGATGGCCATCACCAGCCTGAAGGTCAGCGATTTCTGCCCCTCATCAGGAGGCCCGGCTCTCCTGTGCAAAGTATCCAGAGGTTTCCCCAGACCCATGACCTGGTGATGGTGGGTATTGTAGTTCATGTGGCATGGCCTCTACTTTGATGTGATCGTGTGGGCTGAAATCTGTTTATAGTGCCAACGCGCCAAAGTGCACAGGGATACCAAGGCCCCACTCCAGACTGTCAAGCTGGGGGGTGCCGATTTGAGCATGTGCACATCGTCGGCCCACTCCCCGTGAGCCAAGGTATGCACTATCTGTTCATAACAATTGACCGTTTTACCTGTTGGCCAGAAGCCATACCCCAACCCAGATGAGATACAGAGACTTGCGCCAGAGCCTTTTTATCCACTTGAGTCACACATTTTGGAGTCCTCACCCAGAGCTAATCTACCAAGTTCTGTGGCAGCCAGTTTTACCACACCATGGCCTACCATCCTTAGGCAAATGGCCTGGTCGAGCATTTCCACCACGACCTGAAGTTAGCCCTAAACGCTCGACTACAAGGCCTGAAATGGATGGACAAACTCCCATGGGTGCTCTTTGGTATCCGCACAGCGCCGAAGAAAGAACTATCAGCCTCGTCCGCTGAGGTGTACGGTTTCCCACTTGCCATCCCAGGGGACATACATTTCAACCTCACCAGCCCACAGACCAGCACTCTAGATATCCTCCAGAGGTTGAGGGTGCAAGCAGGTAAACAAGCACCCTGCCAATGTCCCGACACGGTTCTCCACCCTGCCACATCCCCACGGACCTGCAGTCCACCGACAAAGTCTTCATGCAGAGAAGACAACAAAGAACACCCCTACAGTGTCCTACAAAGGTCCATTCAAGGTGCTCCAGCAGAACAGTCGTTTTTACACTAGACATTGGCAGATGACAGGTCAGGTTCATGATCAAGCGCCTCGAGGCGCCGCATCTGGACTCGGGCCAGCCTGTCCTGGACCCACAGGTCAGTCGCAGAAGCCGCCCGCCCAAAGACTGTACGATAACTGGCTCGGAGAGTGGCAGTGATTCTGGGGAGGGGATGGTGTAACGGGCTGAGCGACTGCGCGGTCAGGCAGGCCAAATCGCCGTCCCAATCGTTCAACTCAAAAATGGCGCGGGTCTCCCTTCCCTCCTGAGGAGAAGCCCACGGTTGACAACACGTGTTGCCCAGGGGACATCCCCACTTCTGGGTGGCGCACCGCCGGTTAGGGAGTGACGCCGCAACGCGCTGACATCACTTCCAGAAGCCAGCGCCCACATCACCAGAAGTGGGTGTTCCCCTGCGCGCAGCGTGAAGAATTCAAAACAATAAAGTCAGTTACTGGTTCGCCCTCTCACCGTCTCTTGGTTCTGTAGCGCTGTTGTAGCACAGACACAACAGGATTTTGCTTTTTATAAAAAAATATGCAGAAAGCTGAGATTTAAAAAAATTGCAGAAAGCTTTTAAAATATATCCTGTCGCCTTGTCTCTTCTATCCACTGCTGAAGAACTCTCAAGAACAGGAATGCAGCCTTAGGGTTGCAAGGCCTAACTTTGTCCAAATGGATCGGTTTTCTATCCAGTTAACAGAAATAACTAGATGAGGACAATGGATGCAACATCCTTGGCCAGAAAGGAGAGTCAATCTTCTTTTTAGAATCATTTATCATTTATTCCATCACTCATCACTGTGCCATTACAACGCACAAGGGTTAAGTTTAATTTGCCTTCCACATGATCTTTGTCTTTTAATAAAGCTGCAATAAATTTCAATAGAAGTAATGTCGAATTACAGCGAAATACTCATGCTTCATCGGATCGAACAATTCCTTTCCATGAGAGGAAAGGGGCAAGAAAACATCCCACCTTCTGATGAGCGGAAGCTGCAGCTTTGGTTCTTTCCTCGACCATCTCGGAGTTGCTGTCATAACTCTGGTTGTCCTCAGATTCGGAACTGTCATCAATTCCATCTGAACACGTTTGCTGAAAAGAGAAAATTAAAAATCTGGACTAACATTTAAAGGAGAAAAACGCAACCTTTTGTGAAACATGATGCATCCCATGAGGTTTCTGCAAAATCCGTTCTTTTAAAAGGACAACAGCGTTACCTTTCTTTGCAAGACGGATTCCAGTACAGTGAAGTAAAACAGAAGTCCCCCGACGGCGCCCAGGAAAAGGCCCACCACCACAGCAGTCACCAGTAAACCGGTGTCGAGCTGCAGCTCGCTGGGCGTGGGCGCAAGCACCACTCGCACTGCACAGGGATCGAGGCCATCGTGGCTCCGAGCCATTGATGCATTGAAACGAAGGAAACGACTTGATTCAACGAGCTGGCACTCTTGTCGTCACCACACAAATAAACATATGAAGAAAGTATCGCTTTGTGGTGACAAACTTGCTTCATTGGCTGCACAACGCGTTGGGGCTTTGCATCTCTGAAGGGTTCAGGATCTTGGCGTTGAATTTGAACAGCAGACGTATTGGCATTAATAGAGAGAGAAAATGGGAGTCGGGACATTTCCCAACTCGACCGAGTTTCTCCAAACTTTCAGCCGTCGACAATGCCCTCTGGAGGTTGTAGTTAGTAGCCCGTTTTCCCCAATGGGAAGGCATCATTAATCTCAACGACGGACTACATTTCCCAGAACCCACCGCGAAAGTAGCTTGTCAACCAGTCCAGACCAATCAAAAGCAGGACGGGGGGTGAGGGATGGACCCCCCTCCCGAGTAATGAGTTTGTGGCTGAAGCCAGTAATGATGGTGTTCGGTGAGGACGGCGATGCTCCTACTCACTCGCCAGTGCAGGAGTTGGAGGACGAAAGGCACCCACTGTAAACGGGAAGGCTGTGGTGTCCTCCCCACTCCTTGTGGGGTCTCTCAGCCATCCCGGGGGTAGCAAAGGTTGCCCTCCGCCCCGGGCCGCTGCGTCCTTTAGGGGCCGAGTGTGTGTGTTTTATATTTAGTTCCACCACACAAGTTTCACTCTCTTTCTCCTGCCGAGGTGGTCCTGGGTGGATCACCGAATTGTGCTTTTTTTGGAGCAAGCCCCGGGTCATGACACTCAGCGTCTGGCTTCTGTTCGCTGCCCTCGGCCACTCTCTGCACGGGTCACCGCTGGCGGCGACGAGTCTTGTCAAATTACTGTCACCCATGTCCCAAGTGAATAGAAGAACTGAAAAGGAGTTGCCAGAACTTCTAAGTTCACGGGCGAAGAAGCAACCTGTTGGTCGTGGGTGCGGGGCTGAGCCCCTCGTGGGCCTTGGCACTATTAACAAGGTAAACAATCTGACTGCAGAGAGGACCTTGGAAAATAACGCTCCTCGGTCAGAATTACGCGGTCTGGAGAGTTTTGTTCTCGTGGTTCTTGGGAATCGCCGAGATTGTAACGTTGCATGTGAACGGACGCGTTGTTCCCACATTCCATCTTCAGATTTACGCCCACCCACCCGCTTTTTTAGAGCTAAAACGCCCACGGTTAGTAAAATTCGGCTGGGTCGGGGAAGGCTGGTTGGCCTTAACTCGAGTGCAGAAATGCTGACAGTAATCACGGACTTGGATTTTAATTTTGAAGCGTTTGGAAGATGAACAGACGGCAGATTCCTCGGCCTTAAATGTGTATGATACTGAATGCACACATTCAGGTGAGTGGATTTGCAATGGTTGTGTTTCTATCTGTCTACTTGAACATACAATCTTTTGTTTCAAACGTGATCTATTATATAGTTTTAATAACGTATTGTTTAATGTAAAGGATTAATAAATCCCCTGTTTCAATTTACAATAAATTATGGCAAAAAAATATCAAAGTGTGGGGGGTAAAAAATTGTGACTCATCGAAAACGGGAAGATTTTCCGCTTTCAAACTGATACAGTACAAGTCTCATTGAAAACTCTGTACCTGCCCGGACGAGTGCAGCTCCAATCCAAACTCAATATTGTGAAAATAATCCGGAACAAAGCAGTCCACTTGATTGGTACCCCATTCACCACGGTGAATGTGCACTTTCTCCCCTGTCAGTTACTGTATATTATGGCTGCAGTGACAAAATGTACTGCATTTACTTGCATCGCCAATTAATTCAAGTTACTTTGTTGTCATGCAATGATCAAAAAATTGTTTTGTGAATAGTCCAGCTAAACAACTCAGGCACAGTGCAGAGTTCGAGAGTGAGCGAGAGCAGTTGTTACAAAACAAAGGCAATATAGTTTTTTTCAGTTGTGAGATCCATTCCAGAGTCTGATGACGGCAGAAAAGAAACTGTCCTTGAATATGGTGGTACATGATCTCACACTTGTGAATCTGCTGGCTGACAGGAGGAAGGTGAAGAGAGTGTGACAGGAGTGGGATGAGTTGGCTGCTTTTCCGAGGCAGCAGGAAGTATGAATGGAGGGGGAGGGACTGAGGCGCTTTCACACCTCTCTGCAGTTTCTTGCTGTCATGGGTGGAGTAGTTCCAATACCATGCAGTGTGCATCCTGACAGAATACTTTCAGGGTTGCATCCATGAACTGTGACAAGGGAGTTAAATTTCCTCCTGCTTCTGAGGAAGTAAATATGCTAATATCCTTTCTTTGCTATTCCATCAATGTGGATGGATCTTTAGTCACTGGAGTTGTTAACTCCTATGAACTTAAAGCGGTGTATGATCGCCATCTCATAACCCATTGATGGGGATTGGGGAATGAGCTCTGTCCTCTTCCAGGTCTATTACCAGCTCCATATTCTTGTTGACATTAAGAGAGAGGTTGTTGTCCTGGTACCTAGCCACTAGTCCCTTCATCTCCCTTTGTACATTAAATACTGACAGCATCACCAAAACTCGTAAATTGTACACCAAGAGTAAATGTAGGCTCATCGGAACATTACTTTCATCAGGTTCTCAACAAAGGTGTATGCCATTCTGACTTAAATGAGGCACCTTTTCTAATAGTCCAATAGGATTGTGAAAGAATTGCATCCAGAGCCTTTGCAATGTCTCCCTTGCTTCTTTTAACTGCCTGGACGTGGTGAGTTATCCATTTCAAAAAAGATTTAAACCTTTAACTGTACCTCCTTATCTATATTTTTGCTGTCCAATATTTCAAATTCATTCACCATAGCAACAACATCTTTGTGTCTTCTTTTAAGCTTTCTGGTATATTAAATTTTTGGTGCCTGACAAATGTCCACTCGATCCTTTCCACTAATCGCCTCCTTGGTAGCCAGCCCTGTGTATGCAGGAAATTCTACATTTGAGCCCACACTTCCTTGTTCACCACCATTTGGGGCTTCAAACTGTCCCTCCAAGTGATGCAACACTCTACTCGTGAATCTACAGGGGTCACCTACTGCATCCAGTCCTCCCATTGTGATGCCCTCTGCATAGGGGGGGAGTGGACGCAGACTGGGAGATCATTTCATTGAGCACCTTTGCTTTGTCTACTGTAATTGTGGGGACCTTCCAGTGACCAACTGTTTCAATTTTGTGCCCCATTCCCATACCAACATGTTTGACCATGGCCTCCTGCACTGCCAAACTGAGGCCACTTGAAATCTGGAGAAATGAAACCTAGTGTTCTGCCTGGGTACCTCCAACAAAATGGGATTAACAATGACGTTTCCATTTTCTGTTAGCTATCTCTCTCTCTCTCTCTCTCTCTCTCTCTCTCTCTCTCTCTTTCTCTCTCTCTCTCTCACACATACACAGAGAAAAACCTGGTTGACTCCCTCCCTGCTTGCAAAACCACATGACCCTCTTAGAACAGCAAACAGCACTCCCAGACAGCCTGCGGCTCTGAACCTACTCTGTTGCTTTTCAAAACAACAAGACATTAGTGAAGTCTCTTGGGCACTCTCCAAAGTTTTTTGCAAAGGCTTACTGAGCCGGCCTCTTTAGCTTGAGCAGAGCTCCGGTATTTTAAATAAGATCTGTTTTGAAATCACATTGTATGTGACCTACATTTAAAAATAAAACCTGCCACAATTTATCTTCCAAAATCATAACTATATACAATATAAAACACAACATATTCTGTCACAATAGGAAGATGGAGTCTGTCAAGACATCAATGTGAAGTGCTACTCACTGCTGCCTTCAGGCAGAAAGTACAAAAGCCTGAAAACCAACACTTCTGGGTTCTAGAAAGTTTCTTGCAAATGGCTGTCAGGCTTTGTTGTTTTGAAAAGCAACAGAGTAGGTTCAGAGCCGCAGGCTGTCTGGGAGTGCTGTTTGCTGTTCTAAGAGGTTCATGTGGTTTTGCAAGCAGGGAGGGAGTCAACCAGGTTTTTCTCTGTGTATGCCTCTGCCTTTGTTTTGTAACAACTGTTCTCGCTCACTCTTGAACTCTGCACTGTGCCTGAGTTGTTTAGCTGGACTATTCACAAAACAATTTTTTGATCATTGCATGACAACAAAGTAACTTGAATTAATTGGCGATGCAACATCACAAAAATGATGGTCTTTGCTATTGTAACATCACTCTTTTTTTCTTGCACTGTGGTGACTGAATATTAAATATAAATCTTTTGTATTTATTGTACCTTTTTAAAGTGTGTGGCAAGTATCAACAGAGAAGATATGCCATGTCAGTTTCTGAAGCAGATCCCTTAAGTGGCTTTCTGCTGTGTTCTTACAATGCTTAATACCGGTTATCTTCCCTCTCCACTCAGCAGGGTCTTGATTCAAAATGTCACCTACTCTTTTCACCCCACAGATGCTGTTCAACCCACTGAATTCCTCCTGTGGTTTATTTTTTTGGACAGATTCCAACATGTGCAGTATTAATGCCTCATTAAAGGAATTGTATTTGACTACTGCAGTCAACGTTGTTTTTTGATGTTTGATCACTTTTTCAGACTTCAGATTTATTGTCAGAGTACATGTATGACATCACATACAACTCTGAGATTTTTTTTTCTGTGGGCAGGACAGAATTACCACTTATTGGTAGTGCAAATAAACTGTACACAGCATATACATGTAAACAAATAAAGAACTGTAAACAGATAATGAATGTAAACAAACTGTACATCCGATTGAGTTTGTCGTTGAGGAGTCTGACAGTGGAGGGGGAGCAGCTGTTCCTGAATCTGGAGGTGCGAGTCTTGTGGCACCTAGACCTCTTTCCTGATGATAGCACGAGAACAGAGCGTGTGCTGGGTGGTGTGGATCCTTGATGATTGCTGCTGCTCTCCAACTGCAGCGTTCCCTGTAGATGTATCAATAGTGGGGAGGGTTTTGCCTGTGATTACCCCAGGCTGTCCTGTACCTTTTGGAGGGTTTAATGCTCAGGGCTATTGGTGTCCCTGTACCAGACCATGATGCAGCTGGTTAGTACACTTTCCACCACACATCTGTAGAAATTTTCCAGGGTTTCTGGTGACCTACCAAACCTCCGCAAACACCTGAGGAAGTAGAGGTGCTTTCTTCACCATGCCATTAGTGTGTGCGTTCAGTTTCTGTCCTTAATCCATAACATCTGAAGATGATTAGATTTCCTGTCTTGAAAAATGTTTTAAAAAATTGCATTAGATTGTGTGAAGTCAGATTTCTATTCATCCAATCTTTCATAACATGGGGAGCCTCTGTGGATTTGAATTCTAGAACATCCTCTGTTCACCCTGACACTATAATTTTCTTAAGAAGAGCATTATGTCCAGAGAGTAATTGAGTAAAAAAATTAGAGGTGACTGTAATATCATACTTTGGAAAGAATGAGGTGACAATCACAGATACATCATCAGTGCTGTATATAAGTAATTAAGTGAATTCTCCCTGTGCAATTATCTGGAAGTTGTAACTCTGCCCAGAAGGAAAATGAACACGAATCAATCCTCAATACAAAAAAACTCTTCAAGACATTTCTGACAAATATTGCCTTTTCAACTTCTGATCCAATTACTACTGGGCTTGATTGGTAACTATGTCCACTGCACTTGATCTCAATGTTATTTCACAGTAAATTCTAGTACTGCTGCATCTATCCAGGAAATTCAGTGTGTAAGTTTAAATATGTTTGTACTCACAAGAAGAATAAAGTTTAGTCAGTAATCTTAGTATTAAATTACACACTCTAATTATGACAGAAATCCTTTTCAATAAAAAAAATAAGTTATTGAGATTATTGATTTAAGTATGGTGCCATGCTTGCATTGTTCCAGTCTGTACATCATGAATATTGCTGTGTTGGCTGTACTTACAAATGATCTTTATTTGTCAAAATATTCCTATATCTTAGGTTGGATTGAACAATAAAAACCTTAAATGAGTTAAAGGTGAATTCCTTTGAGATTATTTCACTTGGTGGATATACAAAGAGTAAAAGAGAGGTGAGAGTAGATATTACTTTGGCTTGGCTTCGCGGACGAAGATTTATGGAGGGGGTAAAAAGTCCACGTCAGCTGCAGGCTCGTTTGTGGCTGACCAGTCCGATGCGGGACAGGCAGACACGATTGCAGCGGTTGCAAGGGAAAATTGGTTGGTTGGGGTTGGGTGTTGGGTTTTTCCTCCTTTGCCTTTTGTCAGTGAGGTGGGCTCTGCGGTCTTCTTCAAAGGAGGCTGCTGCCCGCCAAACTGTGAGGCGCCAAGATGCACGGTTTGAGGCGTTATCAGCCCACTGGCGGTGGTCAATGTGGCAGGCACCAAGAGATTTCTTTAGGCAGTCCTTGTACCTTTTCTTTGGTGCACCTCTGTCACGGTGGCCAGTGGAGAGCTCGCCATATAATACGATCTTGGGAAGGCGATGGTCCTCCATTCTGGAGACGTGACCCATCCAGCGCAGCTGGATCTTCAGCAGCGTGGACTCGATGCTGTCGACCTCTGCCATCTCGAGTACCTCGACGTTAGGGGTGTGAGCGCTCCAATGGATGTTGAGGATGGAGCGGAGACAACGCTGGTGGAAGCGTTCTAGGAGCCGTAGGTGGTGCCGGTAGAGGACCCATGATTCGGAGCCGAACAGGAGTGTGGGTATGACAACGGCTCTGTATACGCTTATCTTTGTGAGGTTTTTCAGTTGGTTGTTTTTCCAGACTCTTTTGTGTAGTCTTCCAAAGGCGCTATTTGCCTTGGCGAGTCTGTTGTCTATCTCATTGTCGATCCTTGCATCTGATGAAATGGTGCAGCCGAGATACGTAAACTGGTTGACCGTTTTGAGTTTTGTGTGCCCGATGGAGATGTGGGGGGGCTGGTAGTCATGGTGGGGAGCTGGCTGATGGAGGACCTCAGTTTTCTTCAGGCTGACTTCCAGGCCAAACATTTTGGCAGTTTCCGCAAAGCAGGACGTCAAGCGCTGAAGAGCTGGCTCTGAATGGGCAACTAGAGCGGCATCATCTGCAAAGAGTAGTTCACGGACAAGTTTCTCTTGTGTCTTGGTGTGAGCTTGCAGGCGCCTCAGATTGAAGAGACTGCCATCCGTGCGGTACCGGATGTAAACAGCGTCTTCATTGTTGGGGACCACTAGAAAATGAGGTTGAAGAAATAATAATGGGAGACAAGGAGATGGCAGAGGAACTAAATTAGTATTTTGCATCAGTCTTTACTGTGGGAGATGATAGCAGTGTGCCAGATGTAGATGGGTAGCTGGGAAGAGAAGTGAGTGCAGTTACTATTTCAAATGGGAGGGTGCTCAGAAAGCTGAAGGGTCTAAGGGTGCATTTGTCTCCTGGACCAGATGAATTGCACCCTCAGGTTCAGAAAAAAGTAGCAGTAGATTGTTGAGATATTAGTAATGATCTTTCAAGAATCAATAGATTTTGGTATGACTCCGGAGGACTGGAAAATCGCACAAGTCACTACTATTCCGGAAGAGAGGGAGACAGCAGAAAGGAAATTGTAGATCGATTAGCCTGACGTCAGCAGTTTTAGACAGTGGAGCTACTAATGCTGTTTGAAAGATCACTATAAATTTCTGCCTGTGCTTCTGGCCACATGTCCAGAGTACAGTTCTATACTTGGGGAAGAGTTTTGATTTCACAGGATTGAGAACTGTAAACTAGTTTTGAAATTATCATTATCAAATACTATTTCTTACCCAATCTATAGGCATTTGTTGGCCTTCCTTGAACACAAATTTTGAACAGAAACCACAGCTGTACTGGGAATGTCATTAGCAAATTCTAGCATATCAATTTAATGGCATTTATGCAGATTAAATTATCCAGTAATGTTTGGGGAATCGAAATCTGCTGATGGAACAATGCATTTTGCATCAACTAATGTATTTGTCCCATTGCAGAGTTAGGGGTTTTGTCTCAGGAGCACCAGGATCCCCCTCTTTCTTCGGCAGCCTCGGGCGGCACATGGGGCCAATCAGTCTTCTTCTCACTTGTGACGTGGAGCAAGTCATTTGAGTCTCCAAGGAAAAGAAAATTTCCACAGTCCATGTTGAAGGTTTGTGCAGCAATATTATATAAATGGATTGAAAATCTACCAGTGTTCAGAGAATGAATGAATATGAGTTTATTGTAATACAGGTGCCTAACCTTTTGTGTGGAATTCCGAAAACTGGCAACCTCCAAAAGCCGGCACTTTTTTTTCAGTAGATGACATCAACTTATCAAAGATAGTGTTTGACACCAAACATGACCTGATGCGACCCTTCCTCAACTTCTGTGTATCCCGTCATGTTTCACTACTGTATAAGCACCTCCGAATCGCATATACTGATGCCTGTCCAGCTTTGCAGCGTTTTCAGTTGGCCAGCAGTGACCATGTACAACTGAAATAACAGTATCAGTGCCAGCACAGGTGAACTGAGAAGGGGGCCGTTCTCCTGGCGCTGGTATAGCGGGAAGGGGGGGGCATAGAGAGAGAGAGATGGCAGCATGACTTGGTCGGGTGAGGGGGTGAGATGGCAGCGCGACTTGGGTGAGTGAGGGGGAGGGAGACTGCAGCTTGACTCAGATGGGCTGGGGAAGAGAGGCGGCAGCGTGACTTGGGTGATGAGGGAGGGAAGAGAGATGGCAAAGCAACTCGGATGGATGAGGGGGAAGAGAGCAGCGTGACTCAGCAGGTGAGGGAGAGGAGATGGCAGCGCGACTCGGGGGAGGGAGAGAGATGGCAGGGTGTCTCAGATGGGGGGTGAAGACGGCAGCGCAACTCAGGCGGGGTTAAAGTAATGAAAATCAAACTGCAGAAGATTCCCAACAGCGGCAGGTGTCTGGTCCTAACGATCTTGGATAAAAGGTTAGGCATCTGAATATGTTCAATGTACAGATTCAATGAAAGTGTGACTTGCAATAGAATCCCAGTTATGTAAAACACACTACTGCAAATTAAGTATCATTAAAAACATGAAATACAGGAAGATAAACGTAAAAGGAAAAGAAATTAAATAATAAATATTTACAGTTAGCCAGTCATGTAAAAAAACATTGTGTAGTGGAGCAGTCAGATCTTTGGTGGTGTTGCAGTAGTGATATGCTTTGGGTGATGTGGGGAGGGTCAAGAGCCAGATGGCTGTTGAAAAAATTAGTTGTCTTGAAACTGGAGGTCGTGCTTAAAGGCAGCAGCAAGAAGATAATGTGACCAGGGTGATGGGGGTCTTTTATGATGCTGTTGAACATATATGATGCAGTAGATGAGTTTGATGGAGCAATGAATACTTTGATGGAGTTGATGAGACAGTGCCCTTGATGTTTCTATGACTGGTTCTTCCACCAGGGCATCAGATTTGTATTCTGATTCACCTTTTGCAGCAAAGTTGTGAGACTGGTTGGGAGGGAGGATTGTGCATGGATTCTGATCATTCTTTTAATAGTGCAGAGTTTGTGTTCATGTAGGGAGTGTGGCAAGATGATCTGCAGATGCAAATCCCCACAACCAGTAATGTAATATTGTATAGATAATGTGTTTTTATGGTGATTGATAAAAATAAGTATCAGTTGAATTCTTTGTGATTGTATTAAAAATAGTCAATGGAACTTGCCATTGAATTGAATTTAAACTTTGAAAAATTAATGCAGGTCAGATTGCATCTATGGAAAGTGTTTCAAGTCAACAATTGCTCATGAGAACTGTATAAACATGTTAGTTAAATTGTATTTTAATCAGGATTAAATTCCTTAGAATTTGCAAATGTTACAGAATAATTCATTTATTTATTGTTAGACTGCATGTAGAGGCAGCCCAAAGAATTCCTTTGCTGTTAAAAGATGACTTAACAGATGGCTTTGTAAATATAATTTGCTGTGTAATATTTAATAGAGTGGAACAGAAAGACAGTATTCAATTGCTTTATCACACGCTGATTATTTGTACACATAATATCATTAAAAATGTATTCTGGGCAGCCTTTGACATGTTTCAGAGATGGCAAGTAATTACTTTTGTTTAATAACCTTTTGTTTAATAATAAATCCTGAAGAAGGTGAAGCCCAAAGAACAAATGGAATGTTGGTTACCAGTGTTGTTGTTCGTCCTTCGTAGTCAAAGATGACCATGGCTTCAAAGTCAAATGGAAGATTGGTGGCTGGTGGTCCGGAGGTGACTGATGAGGCTAATCTGGGCTCTGAAGGCTCGCCCACATGTGGGACACAAGTGGGTGGGTGCTGTCGTGGCAGTGGATGCTGCTTGGGCCTTGCGCACAGCACGCATTCTTTGCGCTTCGATGATGCACCTGACTTCAGCTGCAAGGAATATTTTGCTATGCAGTAACATAAGGAGGATTAAATTGTGTAAGACGAAAAGAATAAATGCTTGTTGCTTCATTTTGTTGCAGTTTCATTCAGTTATGAGATTTTCTTTGTTCTATTATCTCATGCGGCTTGAACTACAGGAAACAATTCCTGATGTCTCAACCTGCACTCCTCAAGTTTGTAATCTTTGATTCTGTGCCTATGCTGGCTGCTGTTACTGGGAGCGCCCCAATGCCGAATCATCCCACATATAAAAGAGACTGAGCCCCCTCCCACAGACTTGAAGATGGAATGGTACGTTGTTTTGAAATTGTTATATAAAGATGTATTTAAAAGGTGACCCAACTTTATGGTCGTTCGAGTAACAGAAATTTACCCTTATAGAATTCACAAAACACAACTCAAAAAAAGAGTTGGAAAATAAAATTAACTCAGACTGAAATTATGTGAAGGAAGTAAACATTTTTTTAAATGCCTTGACAAGTGCTGATGCTATTGGAAAACTATGATGTGGACTGTTTTCTAGGAATCCTACCTCCTCGTAACCCAGGGATCGCAGAGACTAAAAATCTGAACTGTAAAACAGAAAATGCTGAAAATAGTCATCAGGTCAGACAGCATCTGTGGTGAGAGAGAAGGCCATCAAATTGAAATATTAAATGTTTCTCCTTCTAATGCTGGCTGACCAGCTGAGCATTTTCAGTATTTCACTCTTTTTTATTTTGGTGAATTTATGTGCTAATCCTCACTGTGAATTTGCATCTTATATGTTGAACAGTATGAAAACAGAAGGAAGATTCCAGGATCATCAGCTTTCAACTTGACTTTTCAGAAATGTGCAGAGGTAAGCTACCTCTCCCAAGTATAATCCCTTGTGAGAACTGCCAGCTATGGCGGTACCAGCATATATATTTATTTGCAGGATTCTCTCTCCATTATGAATAAAATACTTGCAATCGTCAAAAATTAGTAGTTAACAGATGAGAAATGTATTCCATCTGAAATTATGTCATTGTGGGAGGTTTTTATTGTCCAGACTGTTCTTGGCCTCCACTGTTCCAAACAGCATAGTGCCAGAGCTCCCTTCCACTGGGTGACTGCCCTGCACAGGGCAGTTTGGAGCTCTCTGTTCATACACTCAACTCAGTCCATTGAATGGCTTTGACAGCAGATGAGACTCTGTCCCCAGGCTCACCAGCTGTCAAAGCTGCCACTGAGATTGAATGTTCATGAATGTCAAAGTGTCCACATTTTTAAAAATAAATGACAAAATAAAAGTAAAATAATACATTTTTTAAAAAACATTAAAATTGTAAGAAACACTCCTACACATTTGAAAATTATGCAAGTAAACTTAAATTAACAAACTAAATTAAATAAATATGTTCACTTCCATTCACCAGAATTGGTCTCTTATGTTAATTTTAATGGATATCAAAGTCATAGCATTAGATAGAGCATGAAACTGCCTTTCAGCCCAATTAATCTGACTGACCAAGTTGTCTTCTTGACCCAGTCCCATTTTCCAGTGATTGGACTATATACCTCTAAACCTTTCCTCTACCTGTATCTGTTTAAACATTTTTTGTATGTGTACCTGGTCTTCTTCCTTCAGCAGCTTGTTCCTGAAAAGTTTGCCTCTCAGGTTCAATTGAAATATTCCCTCCCCCCACCTTTGCCTTCTTGTTTGAGACTCCCCTACCTAGGGAAAATGACTGCAGCCATTCAGGGAAAAATAGCCCCAGCCTATTCAACCTCAGCCTATCCAGCCCTCCAGTCTTGGTAAGACACTAGAGAACCCAGTTGAACTAAATCCTGTTGTAATCTTAAATAACCTTCTTCAATGACCCAACAAGTTTTGTGTCCTCCACAAATTTACAAACCTTCGCAATTACATTCTCAACTGGGAAGAGCTGGGACTTGTGTAGAAATTAGCTCCCATGTTGTATTCATGGCAGTCCACTGGAGCAGATCTGCCAGCATAAACTCAAGCAAGTGCTAGATTTGGGATTTCCCTGGCACAGCACAGGCAAATCCTGGCAGAACTACAAATGCTTTGTTGGAAGATCTCTTTTGTTCTCCGATGTTGGGGTGTGGCATGGCATTTGATCAGGAAAGAGGAATTTATAGTTCACATTTGCTAATAACAATTCAATGATTTTACAAGTGTGAATGTTTGACATGTGATGATGTAGCTCCTGGGATTTGGAAAGAACTATGTGATATTTTCTAAAGTAGTGCTCTGTTCTTGCATTTGAAATTTCATTTTTGCAAGATTTGCAGTTACACTCAGAAAATAGCCAAATTAGCGTACAGGTGGGGTATGCTAAGGTTTTATTGGACTGGTTTTGTAATACTCTTGCATGAGAGGAACATTGGATTCAACACTAATGATGATATAAAATGTCTTATGAGTCATTTGCATTGTTGATGGACATACGATAGATGAAGACTTCAGAATCAGAATTTATTATCATGAACATGTTACAAAATTTGTTGTTTTGTGGCAGCATCGCAGGTGCAAACTAGTTAGAAATTAAATTTTACAAATCTATTAGTGCAAAAGTAGTATTTGTTGTTCATTGTCTAATCAGAAATCTGATGACACAGAAAGAAGCTGTTTTTGTACTGTTGGGTTTTTGACTTCAGGCTCCTGTACCTCCTTTCTGATGGTAACAGTGAGAAGAGGGCATGGCCTGGCTGGTGAGGGTCCTTGAGGATAGTGTGGCTGCTTTGCTGAGACACTGTCTCTTGTAGATGTCCTTAAAGGAGTGAAAGCTGGGACCCATGATGGCACTGACCAAGTTCATACCTCTGTGGTTATTTTCCTGTCATGTGCATTGGTACATCTGTACCACACAGTGATACAACCGGTTGGAATGTTCTCCATGGTACAACTGTAGTCATTTGGAAGAGACTTTGGTGACGTATAGATGCTGGTGAGCCGCCTTCATGGTCGGATCAGCATAGGGACCCCAGGATAGATCTTCAGAGATGTTGATCCCCCCCCCCCCCCAGGAATTTGAAGTTCTTAACCCTTTCCACTGCTGACCCATAGATGAGGACTGGTTCATGTTCTCCTGATTTCCCTCTCCCATGTTCCTTAGTTTTGCTCTTGTTGAGTGCAAGGTTTTTGTTGAGACAACATTCAACTAGCTGATCTTTCTCACTCCTGTATGCTTCCTCATTGCCCTCTAATTCTGCCGATGACCATGGTGCCTTTGGCAAATTTGAGAGGAGTAAAACAAGTTACCTATGAATTCTGTCTGAGGAATTGTGCTTTAAGGTCATTCAGAGAAAGAGAGAGAAAAAGCTGCATGTATTGGAATACAAATGTCCAATTGAAAGTGCTGAAGGTGTTTTGTTTTTAATTTTGTGTATGAACAATTGTTGTTCTCTACTGCCCTCTTGAGGCCTTTCTTATAATGCAGCTGTGACAAATTGTTCCCAAACAATTGAATTGCACCCAAAACATAAGTAAAGCTGGAGTAAACTTAAAGGTTCCATTATTGTCATGTAATACTGTACTTAAAATGTAACATACATGAAATTCTTCAACTTTTGTCTACCCTAAGGCAAACAGAGAGTTGCCCCTTCGTTCAGCGTCCCTCACAGAAACCTACAGTACCAGGTGTTCCTAGGCAGTGTCCCACCTTCCCCCCTCCCCCCCCCCCCCCCCCCCCCCGTCCTGCACGCCACAAGTACTGACTAGGCCTGAGCCTGCTTAGTTTCTGAGATCAGAAAATCTCAGGTGTCTTCGGGCTTGATGATGGGTCTTTTTGTCTTCCTGGTGCCTGAGTCAAATATTACTCATTCAAATAATTTTAGCAAATGCATAAGCTGTCCCTGCCATTGTGTCAGAATATGTGGGAGTGAGAGTTAACCGGCATTTATGTAGATTTTGCATTGAAGAGAGAGTTAGAATAAAGGGGTTTTTTCATGCCCTGAGGATCAGTTCATGACCCTCAACTATTTATGATGTACTAAGAAACTGCAGGAAGGAGGTAGAGGACAAGGTAACTGAGTTTCCCTAAGGAATGGAAGGTGGGTGGCATGCTGCATTGAAGATATTCGGACTTGGTAACTGAATATGGAGAGGCTGAGTGAGTGGGGGAAAACTTGTCAAATAAGATTATTTGAGATAGTGTGAGGTTATACGCTTCTGTAAGAGGAATCTAAAGGCAGACTATAATCTAAATGGACATAAGTTACAGATGAGTAAAGTACCAAGGGATCCAGTTTTTCTTTTGCATGATTCACAAAAATGTTAGCCGTGCAACAAGTGGTTAGGAGGGGAAATAGCTGATTGGCCTTTATTGTAAGCGGGTTGGAGTTTAGAAACAGGGATGTATTGTTACAATTATGGAAGAGTGGGCAGCATGGTTAGTGTAGTGGTTAGCAGTAAGTAGTTTGTACATTCATCCTATGTCTGCATGGATTTCTTCCAGGTGCACAGGATTCCTCCTAAAATATATGCATTAGTAAGTTAATTGGACACATGAGTTGATTTGGGATTTGTGGGCTAGAAGGGTCTGTTGCTGTGCTGTATCTCCAAATTACATTGAAAATGAAAAAAGATATGGGTGTGGCCACCCTGGAGAACTGTGCATTGTTTTTGGAATCCTTATTTTTAGCAAGAATAAACTGGCACTGGACGAAATCCCAAAGAGATTCACTCAGTTAATGCCTGGGGTGACAATAGGTGCAGAGGTGGGCCATTCGGCCTTTCGAGCCAGCACTACCATTCACTGTGATCATGGCTGATCATCCACAATCAGTTCCCTGTTCCTGATGTCTCCCTATATCCTTTGACTCTTATCTTTAAGAGCTCTATCTAACTCTTGAAAGCATCCAGAAAATTGGCCTCCACTGCCTTCTGAGGTAGAGCATTCCATAGATCCATAATTCTCTGGGTGAAAAAGTTTTTACCCAACTCTGTTAAATGGCCTACCCCTTATTCTTAAACTATGGCCTCTGGCTCTGGGCTCCCCCAACATCAGGAACATGTTTCCTGCCTCTAGTGTGTCCAATACTTTAATAATCATATGTTTCAATCAGATCCCCTCTCATCCTTCTAAATTCCACACATCTAAAGTCCAGTCACTCTTTCAGCATGTAACAGTCCCGCTATTCTGAGAATCAACTTTATGAACCTACACTGAACTCCCTCAATAGCAAGAATGTCCTTCTTCAAATTTAGAGACCAGAACTGCATACAATACTCCAGGTGGGGACACCTAGGGCCCTGTACAATTGCAGAAGCACATCTATGCTCCTATGCTCAACTCATCTTGTTATGAAGGCCAACATGCTATTAGCTTTCTTCAACTGCCTGTTGTACCTGCATGCTTACTTTCAGTGACTGATGAACAGGGACACCTAGATCTTGTGGTACTTTCCTTTTTCCTACCTTGACACCATTCAGATAGTAATCAGCCTTCCCGTTCTTGCCATCAAAGTGAATAACCTCAAATTTATCCACATTAAACTGCATCTGCCATGCATCTGCCCACTCACCCAATCTGTCCAAGTCCCCCTGCATTCTCATAACATCTTCCTCTCATTTCACACTGCTACCCAGCTTTGTGTCATCTGCAAATTTGCTAATGTTACTTTTAATTCTTTCATCTGAATAATTAATGTCTATTGTAAATAGCTGCGGTCCCAGCACTGAGCCTTGTGGTACCCCACATGTCATTGCCTGTCATTCTGAAAGGGACCCGTTAATCCCTACTCTTTATTTCCTGTCTGCCAACCAATTTTCTATCCATGTCAGTACCCTACCCCTAATACCATGTGCTCTAATTTTGCCCACCAGGCTCTGATGAGGGACATTATCAAAGACTTTTTAAAAGTCCAGGTACACTACGTCCACTGGCTCTCCTTTGTCCATTTTCATAGTTACATCCTCAAAAAATTCCAGAAGATTAGTCAAGCATAATTTCCCATTTGTAAATCCATATTGACTCAGACCAATCCTGTTACTGCTATCCAAACGTGCTGTTATTTCATCTTTTATAATTGACTCCAGCATCTTTCCCACCACAGATGTCAAGCCTGTTTTCTCTCTCCCTACTTTCTTAAAAAGTGGGATAACATTAGCTATGCTCCAATCCAGAGGAACTGATCCTGAATCTATAGAAAATTGGAAAATGATTACCAATGCATTAACGATTTCTAGAATCACCTCCTTAAATAGCCTGGGATGCAGACCATCAGTTCCTGGGGTTTTAATCAGCCTTCACTCCCATCAATCTACCCCAGTGGTTCTCAACCTTTTTCTTTCCATTCACATACCACTTCAAGTAATCCCTGTGCTATCAGTGCTTTGTGATTAGTAAGGGATTGCTTGAGGTGGTATGTGAGTAGAAAGAAAAAGGTTGAGAACCACTGGTTGACCCAACACCATTTTCTTCCTAACATGAATTTCCTTCAGTTCCTCCATTACCCTAGGTTCTCTGTCCACTATTACATCTGGGAGATAGTTTGTGCCTTCCCTAGTGAAGATAGATCCAAAGTACCTGTTCAATTTGTCTGCCTTTTCTTTGATTCCCATAATAATTTCACCCATTTCTGTCTTTAAGGGACTAACTTTGATCTTATCTAATGTTTTCCTCTTCACCTAACTAAAGCAACTTTTACTATCCTCCTTGATGTTCTTGGCTGGCTTACCTTCATACCTCATCTTTTCTCCCCACATTGCCTTCTTAGTTATCTTCTGTTGCTCTTTAAAAATATCCCGATCCTCGGGCTTCTCACTTACCTTTGCTGCTGTTGTACTTTTATTTTTATACTGTCCTTGACTTCCCTTGTCAGTCATGGTCTCCCCTTACTGCTCTTAGAATCTTTCTTCCTCTTGGGAATGAACTGATCCTGCATCTTCTGTATTCCTAGAAATACCTGCCATTGTTGTTCCACTCTCATCACTGTTGGGGCATCTTTCCAGTCAACTTTGGCCACCTCCTCCTTCGTGGCTCTTTAGTCCCCTTTGAGATGTTTGTTATGTCACTAATGGCAAAAGAAATTAGATCTTCATGATTTGGAGTTCAGAAAATTAAGGCAAATGTTATTGAAACACAAGATCCTATTGGGGCATGACAGGGTAGATGTGATGCCAGAATTGGGCATAGCTACAAGATTAGGGGGAGGTAATTTAAAGGTATGATGTGAACGAACTTCTCCCAGAAGGTGGTGACTCTGGAATTCTCTACCCTAGAGGATTTTGTCGGCCAGAACATTAAAGGGGAAGGAGGAAAATGCTTGAAACATCAGTAATATGAAAACTGTAGGACATTGGTATTGAAGTGATGGGGCCTGAAGCAGATCAGAAGTAATCATATTGAATGGCAGGACAGGTTTGAGCGGCCTACTCTTACTCCAATTTTCTTATGTTGTTTTTGGGCATTATTGAGTGCTGGTGTACAGCAAGTTGAGAGACCATCCCAGGTTTGCACCTCACTTTGAAGGCAGGAGGCAAAGGTTTTGCTTGTGAGCTGTGGAGGTAGATCTTCCTCCTCAAGAGTTTTTTCCATCCTGGTAAATCAGAGCATCCCAGTAGCAGCCCACATTCTGGAAGGCGTACTCTAATTATTAGCATTGAAAGAAGAGCAGAGTATACTGGTAGGCCAATCAGGCCTGCCCCACTGTTTATAGTGATCATGGCTGATCTACGCTGGCCTCAGCTCTTCTGTGCCAGTTCCCCATCACCTTCAATATCTTTCAAATAATTATCTCTTCTTCTTTGGCTTGGCTTCACGGACGAAGATTTATGGAGGGGTATGTCCACGTCTGCTGCAGGCTCGTTGGTGACTGACAAGTCCGATGCGGGACAGGCAGGCACGGTTGCAGCAGTTGCAAGGGAAAATTGGTGGGTTGGGGTTGGGAGTTGGGTTTTTCCTCCTTTGTCTTTTGTCAGTGAGGTGGGCTTTGCGGTCTTCTTCAAAGAAGGTTGCCGCCCGCCGAACTGTGAGGCGCCAAGATGCACGGTTGGAGGCAATATCAGCCTACTGGCGGTGGTCAATGTGGCAGGCACCAAGAGATTTATTTAAGCAGTCCTTGTACCTCTTCTTTATCTAAGCCCACCTTAAGTATACTTAAGGATCTGGGCTTCGCAGTCCTCTTGGGAAGAGACTTTCAGAGATTCAATGCCTTCTATGCCTTTGATAATACAGTGGTAACATTCTCATCTCTGAAGCTGAGAGCTGTGGGTTCAAGACCCTGTCCACAACAATGCCCTTCTAGAGTAATTCTTCAGTGCAATGCTTAAGGAGTGGTTGGGGGGGTGGGGGGTTGCTGTCTGAACTACTATCTTCTGTTACATTCCTGCTGGTTAGAAAATAAAGGTTAACAACCAAGTACTTCAAAAAAAGGCCCTAATTATCCATCATGTATCCTTCAGTCAACAGGACTTATAGAGCTGGTCTCCTGTTCCATTTTCTAAATTGCAACAGTGACCCAACATACTTCATTACTATAAAGTAGTGAACTGCTGTAAATGCCTTGTGTTATCTTGAGCTTATAAAAATGTGGTGATACACCACTACCCTACTGCAGGGGGCAACCTGTGTACCTGTAGAAGAGCACTGGAGGACAAGGCAACACCTGGCCGGCTGTCAGTCAGCCGACCCAAATGGACCAAGCCCCTCCTGGTTGGCTGCCAATCACCCTCCGGGATATAAGCTAGATCCGGCTCTTCGAGGCCAGTCTCAGAGCTTGCAACAACATTCTCACAGTCAGATCTGTGGAAGATTATGTTGAATAAAGCCTGTAGAACAGACTATTTTGTGTGTTTGGTTCTGTTCGATAGCGCACCACAATTTATTCAACATAAAATTTGAAGCTGCTATGGAAAAACTCCTGAGTGCCGGGAGCCTTGAAGTCGACCCACGCCACCCAGAAGTGAGGCACGCTTCGAAATCTGGAAACACATGGTCGAAGCAATCATCGAGGCACACGCCGACCAACAGAAATGGGTTCGTTTTACTCCACTCAAAGCTGGGTCCCCAAGCCTTCCAGGCCCTCAAAGACTGCACCGGGTACTCGGAAGCGAAGAACACCCTAGGGACAATGTATAACCTCCCACAAACGTGGTCTTTGCAAGATACCTTCTGAGTATTCGTGCCCAGCTGCCTGGAGAGATGGCCAAGTCCTACCTGGGAGCCCTTTGTGAGTTAGCCTGATTGGCAGAACCTGGGGTAAATGAAAGGGAGGTCGAAAAGTTGATCAGGGACACCTACATCCGGTGTCTTTACGTGAGAGCCATTAGACAGAAGCTGCTGGAGGACAATATCTACTCCCTGGCCAAAACAGTGGAGTTATGTCGAACCCTGGAGACAGCAGTCATGCACACTGAAGCCTTCGACTCCAGGCTTCCCCAGGCCTCCGTGTGGTTAGCACAGACAGCAGCTGTGGCCCAAAGCCAGACGGTGGACAAGAACATCGCTGCTGCGGGTGCCCCGGGCCCTTATAAGTACTGTGGGTCAGATTGTGAATCGCGCCAAAACTACCCAGCCAGAAATCAGTACTGTTCAAGATGTGTCAAGAAAGGCCACTTCGCTAAAGTATGTCTTTCAAAGCCTCTCAGCAGCTCAGCAGTCCTCTACGACCTGCCCTCCTCCTTCCCAGTCCCAGCCACATATGATTGCTGGGCGACGCCATTGCCCCCTCAGCTATTTCCGGCCTCGCCGGCAATGATTGCGCCCAGACCAGCCATTGCCCTCGCCAGTGACGCCCCACTAAGACGCCACTTCCGCGGACTGCAATGGTGTCACTTCAGGTCCACAGGGTGACGTCACTTCCGCCGCCTGCGATGTCGTTACCAGCACCGACGGCGTGATGTCATTTCCCTGGCACAACCAGCACAGCCGGGAAGGAAGGCCAGCCATGCCGCCCCCACGCACCCTCACGCGGCACCGCCATCTTGGGCTGGATAAGCGCAGGTGCCACTGCCACCCAGGCCCTCCCAGACCTACAACAAGCACAGTACTGATGACGATGTGGTCAACACGGGCACTGACCCAAACCACCTTACTGATGCACCCCGCACCTCCGAATGCTGCCGATCACCTCCCACCACACCCCAAGCCTACAGAGAGCACCACCAGTCAACACTCACCTCTTGCAACACCTGCAGAGGACACCGCCGGCTGCAACTCGGCTCCGCCATCGGGGAATGTCAACTTGGACCCCGAAATGGTCCTAGCAGCCACCACTTTGACCAGGGCATCTCTCACGGCCTCAGGCGCTCCATGATGGACATCAAATTCAATGGACAGGTAACAAAGTGCCTAATCAACAATGGTAGCACCGAGAGCTTTATTCACCCGAGCATGGCCCACTCCCTAAAACTCAAAATCCACCCCACCACCTTCTCTATCACATTCGCCGCCTAGGACCCAACTATTAATACCCTCAAGCGCTGCTCGACCAATCTGACTGTTGGGGAGGGGGAAAAGACATACACCAGGTTCAGGCTCCTGGTCATGCCCAAACTCTGCACCCCAGTCCTCCTGGGTTTAAACTTCCAATGCCACCTGCAGAGCATCACTCTCTCCTTCGTGGGGGGGGGCCTTACCCCCACTCACACTCCACAGCACACTGGCCAACCTGTGGCCTCTCCACGCTGTGCATCACCCCTCCCACCCTCTTCTCACATCTCACGCCAGACTGCAAGCCGATAGCCGCCAGAAGTAGGCACTATTGCACTGCGGACAGAGACTTCATCGGGGCAGAGGTGAGGCGGCTTCTGGCGGAAGGCATCGTAGAGCCCAGCAACAGCCCATGAAGAGCCCAAGTCCTGGTGGTCAAAGGGGGCAACAAGCCAAGGATGGTTATGGATTACAGCCAGACCATCAACTGGTACACCCAGCTGGACGCCTATCCCTTACCGAGGATAGCCAACATGGCCAACAAGACAGCCTGTTACCAGGCCTTCTCCACGATTGACCTGAAGTTGGCCTATCACCAACTCCCTGTCTACCTGCGGGACAAGCCTTACACCGCATTCGAGGTGGACAGGCACCTTTACCAGTTCCGCCGAGTTCCATTTGGGGTCACGAACGGGGTCTCCGTCTTCCAGCGGGAGATGGATCGCCTGGTAGACCGGTACAAGCTAAAGGCGACTTTCCCATACCTGGATAATGTCACCATCTGTGGTCACGACGCAAACCTGGAGAAATTTCTCCAGACGGCTGAGGAGCTGAACCTCACTTACAATAAAGAGAAGTGCATGTTCAGCACCACCCACCTTGCTGTCCTGGGGCACATCGTGGCACATGGTGTCATCGGTCTGGATCCAGAATGGATGCACTCATTAATGGAACTGCCCCTTCCCCCCACACTCAAAACCCTCCACAGGTGCCTCAGCCTTTTTTCTTATTTCTCGCAGTGGGTTCCTCACTTCTTGGACAAGGTCCACCCACTGGTCCAGGCCACAACTTGATATAGACGAGTACTCCCGCTTCCCTTTTGCCATCCCATGCCCAGACACCACCACAGCCAATGTCATCAGGGCACACTGATACAGATCTTCACCATTTCCGGCTCCCCACATTCATCCACAATGACTGGGGGTCTAGTTTCATAAGTGAGGAACTATACCAGTACCTGACATCAAGGGGCATCGCGACTATCGCACGACTAGTACAACCCAAGAGGTAATGGACAGGTGGAGCGCGAGAATGGGTTACTCTGGAAGGCAGTCCTCTTGGCCCTTAAGTCTAAGGGGTGGTCCGCAGAATACTGCCAGAACAAGATCCATGCCATCAGGTCACTCTTGTGCACGGGTACCAACGAGACCCCTCATGAAAGCCTGTTTTCGTTCCCCGGAAAATTGGCAACCGCAACATCACTCCCAGCATGGCTCACATCCCCGGGACTGGTGCTCCTGCGTAGACACTTGCAGGCACACAAGGCCAAACCCCTGGTCGAGCAGGTGTTCCTCCTACACGCAAACCATAACTACGCCTACATTAGGTTCGGCAGCGGCAGGGAGGACACCATCTCAACGAGGGACCTGGCACCAGCAGGAGCACCCACCACAGCACAACAGCATCTGCCATCCCAGGACCACGCTGGCCTGACATACTCCCTGACTCCGGACAGCTATGGGACACCCAAGACCACCCCGGGAACCCAACCATTTGGGACGAACCCGCCCCCCCCCACCCATCCAACGCATCACACACACCTCAACCCTGGCTGCCCCGGCCACCCCACCGTGCTGCACCGTGCCAGCCGCTCCGGCCCCCACCCCCAGCTCCCACTTACCCTTGCCGACCTGTGACCAGGAGCCAACCCTGTGTTGGTCCCAGTGACTCCAACAGCCAATGGACCTTCTAAACTTGTAAATAATGTATATATATTTTGGAGCTCTGGTAGTTCATGGGCTGTAACCTCCCCCTCCCTCTGGGACAATTTTAAAGAAGGGGGTGAATGTGGTGATACACCACTAGCCTACTGCAGGGGGCAACCTGTGTACCTGCAGAAGAGCACTGGAGGACAAGGCAACACCTGGCTGGCTGTCATTCAGCTGACCTGAATGGATGAAGTCCCACCCAGTTGGCTACCAATCACCCTCCGGGATATAAGCTAGATCTGGCCCTTCGAGGCCAATCTCAGAGCTAGCAACAGCATTCTCACAGCGAGATCTATGGAAATTTATGTCGAATAAAGCCTTTAGAACACTTCTGTTCGATAGCGCACCACAAAAAGGTGTTATTGGGGCACCATTGGTTGAGTTGTAGCGTGTTGTGAGTGAGCGCAGCGAAGAGACTGAGACAACAGGCTGGTACCGAGTATCACAACTGGTTTATTTTGAATTCTGTGCTGCAACCTTTAAGCCCATCCTCAGTACCGCACATAACATACTGGCACTTGCATCCCGATGATGCAAGCACGTACGCAACCTTCTGGTCTGTACTGGAAGAGATGGTCTCATGCCACTATCCTTGCTGCGGTTGGCCCACCGACTGCATGTGGCAAACGTGCATCACCACAGAGTGAACAAAGAGTAGTCGGAGGGACTCAATAGATCAGTCAATGTTTTGGGTTGGAAGTCAAAATGTTGACTGACCACTTTTTAGTTTGAAAAATTGATTACAATTCAGTGCAGGGGATTGCATGGGAATGTTAAAGCCACAGCTTTACCACACATGTTAAAGTATTCAAGTGAAGAATCTAGATCAGCATGTGCCAGAGGAAAATGTGGCAGCAAGTTTGTACACTGGCAGATCCATCAAACTGCAATGAATTAAAATACTCAGACCCTCTGTATTACTGATATAGGAGAAGTGTTAAGCATCGACAATCTTTGTTCAGATCAGACAAGTTTTTGCATAAGAAATTATTGGCTTTGTACATAATTAATCTGAGATTTTTGTTTCTAAAATTATATGAACCAGATCTGTGTAATTGGTTTGCCACCTCAGCAGAGAGAAAGATGTTTTGCCAATATTTTCAAATAAATGTATTTTTTTATTTCAGGTACATATTGGTAAGAAAATTTTTCTGTTTTCTGAATATCCAGAACAAGAAAAGTTAGGTAGTCATGATGAAATCTGTCACAGTTTGTGACTTCAATAAGTTGTACACTGCACCATCTAATCAATAGATGGTGCAGTATACCACTAAATAAGGAATCCATTTTATAACGTGAATTTAAACACTGCAGCTCCTGCAGAAGGAAATGTTACTGGTCTCATATTATTTGTTTTCCAACTCTGCACCTTCAGAATGAAAGTAACTAAACTATTCTAATTTATTTTTTCAGTCTATTTCCTTCTTTAATCTTGTGGTACAGTTCCAGTTAGATTATGCTTAATATTTGTTGGACAGTCTTAGAGATACCAGATGCACACAATGGCCTGATAGAAGAGGAGATCTGTCTTGCTGGTTAAGGATTGTGTCCAGGGATTTGCAGCTGATACAAACATTGTGCAATTGCATTGAGAATACAGTTCCTGGTTGACGCACCCAGCCCCTCTCAAAACTGGCTGCTATGCACAGAGTTTATTAAAAGGATCAAGGATGTAGTGGAAGAGGAAGTCAGAAAATGTTTAACCAATCTCTTTACATTGGAGACCAAAGTAAAAGTGTTGGTAGTATAACCTAGAAATTTTTCTGTATGCTATGTAATTTAGTCTAAATTGTAGGGTTTTTTGAGCAGAATGGTCTTGGTAAATATGATGCATGGGAGAGCTGCTGGATCTGCAAGGTCTTTGCCACCCACTTGCATGTATTTTATTTTGGCATTCAGCCCCATGAGGGGTTCAGGAAAGACCAGAGAAACAGATTAATAAGTGGCTTCTGTACGAGTAAACTGGGACTAACCTTCCTTATCCAGTGCATACCACATTTTTCCTTTTTAAAATTTTTTATGGTTTAACATGTATCCTTACTTACAAAATTTTAAGGAAAACACATAAGAAGTCATCTCAAATACAAGTATAAAAGAAAAAATTGATGGAACTACATTCGAGAGTTTCTTGATCCACATGAGAAACAAGTAATTGAATTAATCTGTGATGACCATGTTAAACCCATATTTACCAAATAAATTAATAAAAAGAAAACAAATGAAAAAAATCCTAAAAACTGAATCTAATTTACCACCTCCTTCTAATCAAGGTTACCTCTTTTTTTTTTAAAAAAAAGGGAAATTGTGGATCTGATAGTGACTTTCAGAGAGAGAATCTCCAAAACATTCAAGATTCTTAATTGTTCTAGTCATGATAGTATTCTATGAATGGGCCCCATATCCTTTACAAATTGAAACTTTTTATCTTTAATGTTGAATGCCACATTTTTGCACGTCTCCCTTAACCATACCCTTCACAATCTGACCGATTTTCCTGATTTAACTCTCCACTTTTGTGGAGTTCGTGTGTGTAAGGCCCTGCCAATACACAAGATGCCCTGAGCGTTCTTGATATTCTAAAGCTATATGAATGGAGTGTTGAACTCTAATCTAAAGCAGGTCTTCTCCCACATTCCCATCCCCAGCATCACCTCCCGTTTGAATGTGCCATTGAGGCAAGGAATTATTCTGAGATCATGGTACTGATCAGTGGACCCTGGCTGAGTGGCTTAGCGATAAATAAGATACACTAATTGTTCTCTTTTTCAGGTGAATGAAAAAACATTGATGGTGAAACTGATGATAAGCAACTTGAATGTCCACTCTCCATTTAACATTTCTCAGCTGACTATCCTGGATGCCATTAGTGGTCTAAATATTCTGAGTAATATTGGAAATGAAACTGAATTGGGATTCCAGACTTACACTAAAGAATCTCTCCAAGGTACAGCAGTCCTCTGTGTTCATTCATTTGTTCAATTATAAGTCACCTCTGTGAAAAGAGAACTGAAATAAACTGGTAATTTCTAAATATCAGTGTTCAGGTTTGTCAGAGTACTTGCATGAGATCATATACAACCCTGAAATTCTTTTTCCTGTGAAAAAGGCAGAATTCCCACTAATTGAGTTTCTGATCAATAGGAACTCCCAGAACGTTGTTGTGGGGTACTCAGTGATGGTAATGCTATTTAATATCAAACATGGTTAGATTCTCTCTTTTTGAATATAGCTGTTGCCTGGGATGTTTACTCTTGTTACTGCCACATATTGGCTCATGCTTGAATGTTGTCAATGCTGCATGTGGGTGTGGACAGTTTAATTTACTGAAGAGATGCAGATCGATTAGAACGTCGCAAAATCATCAGTGAATATCCCTATTACTAACCTTGTGATGGAATAAAGGTTTTCAATTAAGTAGTTCAATTCAGGGCCTTGTCCTGAACAACTGTTGGGCTGAAATACTGGGGCTGGTATGATTGATTTTCAGCAAACTTATTAGTAATATCCATTGGACTGTGGCCAGTTTACTATATTGCCAGCTTTTGAAGAGGGCAGTGAGAGAATATGTGGATTGTGTTCACCCTGAAATTTGTTGGTAATGTTAATTAAGATTCACCTTGTTATGTTAATTTGATGCTCTCAGTTATCTTGATTGAAAGAGGCTTGTGGGAGAATTGGGAGAGAGGTATTGATGGGCACAGGTGAGAGAATAAATTACGGGAAATATGTAGGGATTGCTCTGATTGCAGCACTGACAATAGGATATATGGCCTCCTGTTATATTGTAAACAAATATGGAATTACTTTCCTTGGGAAGAAAAGGATTTTAAAAAATTATTTCATTGTTTGCATCATTGCAGGAAAAACTGAATAAAACATTAATCAAATATCCAAAGCCAATGTTACAAAAAACTTTTATATTTTTCTCCCCATGTTCCCCCCACCCAAAAGTAAGAAAAGAAACACTTACCATTTAATATACAATAATATTAGCATAGACAATCATTAATTGTTCTTAAAAATTACTAATTAAGAGGAGTGGATGTAAAATTACCCATAAAATCCATATATGGTTTCCAAGTACTATAAAAATTTTAACCTTAAACTATACGTAATTTTTTCCAAAGGTATACAAGTTCCCATCTCATTATACCATCTACTTAATAACGCTTCTCTATCATCTTTCCATGATGTCGCTATACATTTCTTTGCAGTTGCTATTGCAAGACTTAAACATTTTTCTTGGTATTTGTCCAATTTCAATTTTATATTTTCATAGATATCTCCAAGTAAAAATCTTCTTGGATCCTTTGATATCTTTATCTTCATAATTTACCCTTCCTATCAGTGTTAGTGGTAAATCTTTCCAATGTTCTAAGTCATCTTGTAATTTCTTCATTGATAGCTGATAATTTAATTTGTATAGATGGCCTAAGTAATACCTAAGTATCGGATTGCTTGTGTATGCCATTTAAATGGTGATTCTTTTCTAAACTCTGTGTAATCCTCATTATTCATTGGCATCGCTTCACTTTTATTTGCATTGATCTTGTACCCCGATATTTCTCCATATTCCTTCAATTTCTTATGTAGTTCTTTTATTGATAATTCTGGTTCTGTTAAATATACTATGATGTCACCCACAAATAGATTGATTTTATATTCCTTCTCTTTTATTTTTATCCCTTTTATTTTCTGTTCTTATCAGTTCTGCCAATGGTTCTATTACTAAATCGAACAGTGAGGGAGATAGTGGACATCCCTGCCTAGTTGACCTACTTAATTTAAATTGGTTCGATACATATCCATTTACTGTCACCTTCGCCATTGGACCTTTATATAATGCTTTAATCCAATTAATATATTTCTCTGGTAGGTTAAACCTCTGTAATACTTTGAATAAATAATTCCATTCTACCCTGCGTCTAAAGGAACAGCCACTGTTGGTATCTTATTTCCTTGTAGTGCATGGATTAAGTTAATGATATTGTCTGTTGTTCGTCTTTTCTTAATAAATCCCGTTTGATCTAGTTTTACTATTTTTGGTACACAGTTGGCCAATCTGTTTGCTAATAGTTTTGCTATTATCTTATAATCTGAGTTAAGTAGAGATCTTGATCTATATGATGCTGGTGTTAGTGGATCTTTCCCCGTCTTTGGTATTACTGTAATTATTGCTGTTTTACATGAATCTGGCAAGTTTTGTGTTTCTTCTATCTGGTTCATTACTTCCAGGAGAGGAGGAATTAATAACTCTTTAAATGTTTTATAGAATTCTATTGGGAGTCCATCCTCTCAAGGCATTTTATTGTTTGGTAGCTTTTTTAATATATCCTGTATTTCCTCTATTTCAAATGGTTTTGTCAATTTGTTTTGCTCCTCTTCTTGCAATTTTGGTAGTTCAAATTTAGCTAAAAACTCATCTATTTTGTCTTCTTTCCCTTCATTCTCAGTTCGATATAATTACTCGTAGATTTCCTTGAAGTTTTCATTGATCTCTGTTGGGTTATATGTAATTTGTTTATCCTTTTTCCTTGATGCCAATACCATTCTTTTAGTTGGTTCTGTTTTAAGCTGCCAGGCTAGTATTTTGTGCGTTTTTTTTTCTCCTAGCTCATAATACTTCTGCTTTATTTTCATTATGTTCTTCTCCACCTTATACGTTTGTAGTGTTTCATATTTTATTTTTTTGTCCGCCAATTCTCTTCTTTTTGTTGTATCTTCCCTGGTTGCTAGTTCTTTTTCTGTACTACTATTTCCCTTTCCAGCTGTTCTATTTCCCGATTGTAGTCCTTTTTCATCTTAGTTACATAACTTATTATCTGCCCTCTGATGAAGACTTTCATTGCATCCTATAATATAAATTTGTCTCTCATTGATTCTGTATTTATTTGAAAGTACATTTTAATTTGGCGTTCAATAAATTCTGTAAATTCTTGTCTTTTAAGTAGCATGGACTTTAATCTTCATCTGTATGTTCTTGGTGGTATGACCTCCAGTTCTATTGATAATAACAGGGGTGAGTGATCAGATAACAATCTAGCTTTATATTCTGTTTTCCTAACTCTCCCTTGGATATGGGCTGACAACAGGAACAGGTCAATCCTTGAGAATGTTTTGTGTCTACTCGAATAATATGAGTATTCCTTCTCCTTCTCCATATATCCAAAAGTTGAATTTCCTGCATTGATTTAAACATAAATTTGGCTACTTTGTTCTTTTTGCTAGTCTTTTGTCCAGTTTTATCCATATTTGAATCCAAATTAAGGTTAAAGTCCCCTCCTATCAATATATTCCCCTGCGTATCTACAATCTTCAAAAAAATCTTGCATAAACTTTTGATCCTCTTCATTAGGTGCATATATATTGACCAAATTCGAGAGTTCTGAATATATCGGACACTTTATCATTACATATCTCCCTCCTGGATCTATTATTTCCTCCTCTATTTTGATTGGTACATTTTTATTGATTAATATAGCTACACCTCTGGCTTTTGAATTATATGATGCTGCCGTTACGTGCCCTTCCCAGTCTCTCTTTAATTTATTGTGTTCCACTTCAGTTAGATGCGTTTCCTGCATGAATGCTATAATCTATTTTTTCATTTTTCAGTAAATTTAATAGCCTCTTCCTTTTGATTTGGTTATGTATTCCATTAATATTTATGGTCATATAGTTCAACATCGCCATCTCATACTCTGTTTACATCTCATTTCCGTTTCCTCACCACCACCCTTCCACTTTCCCCATTTTCATTTCTCAGTTTTCCTTTTTTGAACTCAATGTATGACCACACTTCTAAAACATAAAATACTTCATCCACACCCTCATCTAAAATTCCCTTAACCCCAAGTGTTCTCACCCCCCTCCCCCCCTCTGAGTCACCCCTTGTCCCTTGCTGGGCAATCACAACTCCCCTCTCCATTCGGACTGCGAACCCGTTCGCAAGTGTCAACTGATTTCACAGTGTCTGTTATTCTCTCCCACCCATCCCCCTCCAGAAAAGACTTTTATCTTCACATTAAAACAAAGCTCCCCCTCTTTTCTCTTTTTTTTATCCCCCTCCTTTTTTCCCCCCTTCTCCCTTACTTCCCTCCTTTAGTTCTTACTTGTACATTATTTTTACATCTTTATATGTAGTTTGTCGTCATTCTTCATTCTTCTTACATCTCTCCATCTCTCTTTCTGTCCTGCAGGCATTCTGCAAATTCTCGTGCTTTCTCCAGATCCAAGAACAGTCTGTTTTGCTCCCCCGGGATAACTATTTTAAGCACCGCTGGATAGCTTAACATAAATTTATAGCCTTTTTTCCATAGGATTGATTTTGTTGTGTTAAACTCCTTCCTCTTCTTTAGGAGCTCAAAACTTGTGTCTGGGTTAAAAAAAAAATTTCACCTTTGTATTTCAGTGATTTCTTGTCTTCTCTAATTTTATTCATTGCCTTCTCCCATATATTTTCTCTTGTCGTGTATCTCAGAAATTTTACTAAAACGGATCTTGGCTTTTGTTGTGACTGTGATTTCGGGGCTAATGATCTGTGCCCTTTCTATTTCCATTCCTTCCTGCATTTCTGGCATTTCCAGGACTTTTGGGATCCATTCTTTTATAAATTCTTTCATATCTTTGCCTTCTTCATATTCCTTTAGGCCTACTATCTTTATATTGTTCCGCCTTCTATAGTTTTCCATTATATCCATCTTCTGAGCTAACAACTCTTGTGTTTCTTTAACTTTTTTGTCACTTTCTTCCAATTTTCTTTTTAAGTCGTTCACTTCCATTTCTATCGCCATTACACATTCTTCCACATTTTCTAATTCTTTCCCTACATCTGTTATGACCAGCTCTATTCTACTCACTCTTCTGTACTTTTCATTTCACTAAATTCTATTGTCAACCATTATTTTTAATGCTTTCATTTGTTCTTGAAATTTTTTTTAACCTTTGTACTCTCTATTCATTTTACCTTCTATTCCTCTGTGCAGAGCTTGATGTTCTTCTTCTTCTTCTTCTGTGTCTGCTCTTAGGTTTGTGTCTTCTCCTTCTC
Organism: Narcine bancroftii; assembly: GCF_036971445.1. Taxonomy (NCBI): domain Eukaryota; kingdom Metazoa; phylum Chordata; class Chondrichthyes; order Torpediniformes; family Narcinidae; genus Narcine; species Narcine bancroftii. The sequence continues at coordinate 176,463,325 of NC_091471.1, read as the reverse complement.
TTCCTTGTATCTGTGTCTCTTCTGACTTTCTTGTTGAGCTGCTTGCCTCAGTTTGTTGGGGTTTTTTTTCATGGCTTCTTGATGTTGGTCCTCTTCTTCTGAGCTGGTTATCTGTTGGGCCTCCTGCTTCTGTGTTTCTTTCTCATCCCTCCCTTTCCCATTGCTTTCCTTTTCTACCAGCTGGGAGCCCTGCTGTCGGGCATCTCTCAGCTGTTCGTGCTGTGTAGGTTCTCCTCCCGTCGGTGTTCTCCTTATCCTTGTTGTGCGCAGTTGCGCACCTCTGTTTGGCTCAGTAAGCCATTTTTGCAGTCCCGTGGTCAGGAGGTCGCGACTCTGTGGGGTCTCCACTAACCTTGAGGAGCGGGCTCCTCTTTCCATGGTGGGTCCCTGCTTTTTCATGCAGGTAAGGCCTTCTCCCCTCTCTTCTGGCATCTTTCCTTTTTTTCCCCATTATTTTTGGTCTTTCTTTCTTGGGTGCCATTTTCTTTCTTTTCTTTATCTTTTATTTGTTGTGTTTTGTGTATCTGGGGCTTTGCTTTTCCTTCACTTTTTTTCTTCTTTTCTGGAGAGGGCTGGTATTCTCCTACCAGCCACTACTCCATCACGTGACTCCTCTCGGAACTTGATTATTGAGATGGATTTTTAGGAGTGCCATAGATGAAGTAAGAAAGGATAGAGAGAAAGCAGTGTTTAGGGAAGGAATTCTGAAGATTGGCAGTTGAAAGAATGTGATGTAGAGATTAAAACTAGGCATCTTGAGATATCTCCAGGATCTACGAAGCCTGTCCTTTGTGAATCAGAATTTCTTTCAAGGGAAGAACATGAATTTATGCCTGGATATGTTTCTGTGGTTCTGGGCCCAATTACTAACATCTGATCAACATACTCAGTCATCAAGCGTCAAATTCAACGGAGAGTCTTGCCATGGGAGTAGATTTTCAAAGTGTACCTGTCAGGAAGCAAGGTTGGAAGTGGTTGCCCTGATCTGATCTGTAATGCACTTTAGAACAGTTGTAAAAGCACATAAAGCTATGGCAGTAAACCTGAGTCAGGGAATTTATATGGAGTGAGAGATTATGAGAAAACTGAAATCTTGAACTGAAACCTTGAGAAAACTGAAATCTAGAGAAAGAAGCTGATGAGACCTTTGTGGAAACTGTGTTATAGAGATTATTTTTAAAAAAAATTAATTTAAAGATACAGCATGGTAATTGGCCTTTCTGGCCCATGAGCTTGCACCGCCCAATTACACACCTGTGACCAATTAACCCGCTAACCCTGTATCTCTTTGGAATGTGGGAGGAAACCAAAGCACCTGGAGAAAAACCACACAGACATGGGAAGAATGTGCAAACTCCTTACAGACAGTGGCAGATTCAAGCCCAGGTTGCTGGGGCTGTTTTGCCCATTATTTCAAAATGGCTTTTATTTTGTAGCTTGTGTATAGGTATATAAAAAATATATATATATATATATATCTCTATATACACTTTTTATTTCTTATTTAACAGCAGGTGAACACTACATAATAAACTATACTGCAACATTAAAGGCTGACGAACCTGAGGAAGAGAAGAATATTTCACTACCAGCTTACCTCACTATTGGCAGTAGTGTAGAGGTATTCTGTTTAAAGATTAATTCATTTACTGCCCTAGTTAATCATCAGTAAATCTTTATTCTACCAGTGGACGTTGTAAGCAACCCAAGTGGATTCCACATGAAAAATGCAAGGACTGAGAGGAAGTGTCTTAGCATTACTATATGCATAAAGAAGTTAGTCAATTTTGTTTTGAATTGAGGAGCAGTCTATTCCAAATGTAAGAACCCTGGAACTTGGAATTAATTGGATCTAATTGGATACTTCTACATTTGCATGGACTTTTTCTTCGTACTAACTTTTTATGTTATTTTATATATTTCCATCATTAAAGTTTTCTTGGTGAGAACAATTCAGATGATTTTTTTATCGGTGAGCTTAATGGTCTGATGCACATAGCCATTTGCTCTTCACTGTTGATGACTTTTTGTTGCAGTATCTTTTCACTTCAGTGATCCAAGTTAGATATTGAATATAACAATGTAAAGGAAGTAAACTCAAGTCACTTTTCTCTCTTGGAAGCATCGTTGCCTTTATTCAGGAGCTGATGTACCTATTCTCACCACATTTATTGCAAATCTAATCCAAACAGAGTCTATGTTCAGAGAAATGGAATGATTCCAGTTCCAGAAACAAAGACTTTCAATTACAAGGTCAGGCAAGGAATTGGAGTTATTCTCCTTGGAACAAATAAGGCTGCGGGGAGATTTAGAATCAAGTTATAGAGTTCTACAGGTTGGAAACTGGCTTTTCAACCCATCTTGTCCGTGTCAACTAAGCTAGTCCCATTTGCCTGCATTTGGCCCATATCACTCTTGACCTTTCCTATCCATGCACTTGCTGAAATGTCTTTGTAATGTTATGATTATCCCTGATTCTAGCATTTCCCTTGGCATCTTATTCCATGTACCCAACACTGTCTTTGTGAAGAAGGTGAGCCTCAGGTCTCTTAAGTCTTTTCTCTCTCCTCTTGAATTTATGCCCTCCAGTTTTTGATTGTCCTACTCTCCTATCCTGGAAAACAAGCTTATGATTATTTACTCTATCTATGATTTAGAAATGACCTTCTTAGCCTCCTCTGCTCCATGGAAAAAAAACTCCCAGCATGTGCAGCCTCGCCATATAATTCAAGCCCACCAATATTGGCAATATTATTGTGAATCCTTTCTGCACCATTTCCATCCTCCTGCGTCCCTCCTACAGCTAAGTGACTGAAACTGCACACAATGCTCCAAGTGCAGTTTCATTTTGTATAGTTGTAACACGATGTCCCTATACTGAATGCCCAGAATAATGAAGCTTTCTTTACAACGCTGTCCATCAGTGTTGTCACTTTCATGGAACTATACACCTCCACCCCACCCCCCTTTTTTTTTCTCCACAGCCATTCACTGTGCAAGTTCTGCCCTGGTTTAACCTATCAAAGTGCAGTACCTTACATTTGTTTAAGTTAAATACCAGCTGTCATTCTTTGGTCCACTTTCCCAGATGGTCTTGATTCTGTTGTAATGTGAGATTTAGAAGTGTTCAACATCATGATTTTTCTGACTGGGGAGGTTTATCCCTTAACCAGTGGTTCAAGAACATGGAACACAGATTTGTTTTTTTTAAATTTGAACCATTTCTTTAAACCACGTCCCCCCACCCCCATTCCTACTAATATTTTTGTGAAATGTTTGCACAGAGAATATTTATGATCTGAAATTCACTGACTTTGGAGGTGGTGAAAAGAGAATCAATTGGTGCCTTCAACGGGAACAGGTTCTTGTGAGAGAATAATTTGAAAAGCCATGGGAAAGAGGATATGGGACAAATGCACTTGCTGTTCTTGGATGCATCGATTCATTGGGGCAATCAGCCTGTATCCGTCCTGCAGTGATCATTGATTCCTTCTGCCTGGCTTCTAATTTTCTTTGAATGTTATCTGTTAATGCCACTCGTGTTCACCATTTATGCAGCTTTATACAAACATTCACTATTTTAGAATCATAGAAACCTCAAAAAATAACCTGTGGTTCTGGTTTTTCAAAGCAAGTTCTAATATTATGCAAAACTGCTTTAGTGAATGAAATATATACAGTTAACTATTTTCTTGTTGATTTCTGTCCTCTCTCCAGACCTTCAATATCAATTACCAGGTATGCAGGTCAACTAAAATTTTGTGTGCAAAGACAGCAAGATTTCGTTAACCTAAGTGTAGGCTTCTTTTTATTAAATGAGCAAAGTTGTCAAAAATACTACTCACTTTCTCAGTAGCTACCTCATGTTTAGTTTATTAACCTTTAGTGAATGGTTTACAAATATCCTTATTACTGATTTACTAATCAGAGAAGCCATTCATTCAGGATCTAGAGATCCCATGAGATGTTCTACACCACAACAAACCTTTTATTTTTTTTTTAAAAGCATTCATCTAATTCATTTGCATATTCCTGGAACCTGCTAAATCTGACCTTGTATTCTTTGTTTAGATAAAATAATATTGCATGTCAAAGTACCTATAAATAACACATATTTGAATATAGTAAAATTATTTTTTCATTATTTTTAAAGATTTTTCTTACTATAACATTCTTTGCATTTTTGATACCATTCCACAGCTGGGAGGATGATTGGGAACAAGTATTGCATTTTATTTCTAAATGTAATTTCCATAGAAAGTTTCATAGATTTTGTATGAAACTTTAGAGATATTGCACAGTTACAGGCCCTTCCAGCCCATGAGCCCTCACCACCTAAGTACACTCATGTAACCAGATAACCTACTAACCTTGTATGCCTTTGGAATGTTAGGATAAACTGGAGCACCCAGAAGAAATCCATGCAGACATAAGGATTATGTAAAAACTGCTTACAGACCGTGCCAGATTCAAACCCGGGTCACTGGTGATGTATAGCATTGAGCTACCACTACACTTTCAATGTTCTGTGTATTTTACAATCCATCATAATTGTATTTTTAAAGAAAAACACACCACACAGATACTGTCCTATATATTTAGTTCAAATAAAGTAAGGTGGGACTGAGCCCTTGCACATTGTTTTCCACCAGAGCTGCAGCCCTTGCAGCTGCACCCTGGACTGCGAAATCAACAACTTTCTCCTCGCGTAGAGAGTGATGGGAGGTGAATGCAGCCTCAATTTTAACATTAAAATTTTTTAGACAGGTACATGGATGGGAGGGATATGGAGTGGATGCAGAATGATAGTCAGCACAGACTAAAAGGGCCAAAGGGCCTATTTTATGTTCTGTAATGTTCTATGGTTCTATTCAGTCATGGATACTGCCTTCTGCCAGTTAAGCAAGAAGATTTTGGGTGGAGCAGGGACCCTCTTTTACTAAGGTGATGGTGTCCCAGGATCAGTTGTTGTCTATTTTGGATTGTATCCCTGGGAATAAATGTAGAGAATTAAATCGCTCTAATTTTAGAAGAAAGCAGATTGACGGACTATTTTTTTCTTTCCTTGCTCTGCTTTCCTCTCATTACATTTGGGGAAATGTTTTTTTTACTGCTTGGTTGAGGTTAACAGATTGGCTTGACAATGTTGTTCCCTGCAACATTTGGCTTTATCGTTAATTAAATTATTAACCATGTTAATTAAAATCTAACCTCCTCACTTTCAGGGGACCTATATACAGATTGGACAACTCCAGGCAGATTTCATACTGGTGAAGAAAGCATCTATTTGGGTACGTAGGAGCAGCATTTTGTGTTCTTGATTTGCTTAATGATAATGAGAGTTTATTGTCATACACACAAGTCCAAAGAACATAAAGGTAACCAGGTACATAAAATACATCAATAAACAATAAGTATAAATTAAGTTCAGAAATGCTCGACACAAAGGAATAAATCTGAAGTCTGCCAATGCCATAAAATTTAACTTGCCAAGAGTGTTATTATCTTGGCTGGTTGGATGCAAGTTTTCCACCTTTGCAATTTGAAAGACTATGAGTCTAGATTAATTTGGACAGTACTTGTCTGTGCATGATTGGATAGATTGAACTGAGGATAATTTCCAGTAAGTTGGCCTGGTACATTTAAAGCCTGTTTTTACTCATCCTGTTAATAATTGGTGCATTGAATATGAGGATTTACAACATTTCTTATTTACTATAGCCTATAATTAATTTTGTAAATACTTCCATATTTTCAAATTATGACAGATTCTTAGATGTTTTTTGGCGCTGTTCAAAAAGAAATTCAAGCTTTAGACTTTAGGTCGGCTTTACACTAATAAATGATAAAGTAACTGCTGTGATGACTCAACAATTGCAGAAATCCACGCTTCATTGATCTGGTTTAGGAGTTAAACTTGGAACAATTTAATCTTAATCATGTTGCTTCTCTGTGGTTTGAGCATTGGTGGAGTTCTGGGTTAACGTACCAGTCTGCACTGGAAGAAGTCGAGCAGGCAGACTAGAATGTCAATAAATGTGCCATGGTTCTGGAGCACAAGTTGGCCTCTTCATCACACATAGCTGAACACCTATCAGCGATAGGAGGGATCTTCTACCATTTATGAATCATCGGTGTAGCAATAGTGGTTATTGGTACAATTCTGTAAATGTTTTGTATTTCCTGAAGTCTTCACGGGACTTCCTGGTCATTTCAGAGTTTCTACATGAACCATTTTGTCCAGGAATTTGCTAGAGGAGAGAATCATACATTTTAATGCCAGGTAGCTAGGCATTTAAAGCTGCAATAAATGGTGAATCAAACGCATTTCAATTACTATGGAAGATCAAAGTCAAGAAACCGAGCAATGAGAGCTTTTCAACGGTACTAGTCTTTAATCCATTTGTACATGGAAACATTTTCCATATATCTCCTGTCACAATAATAGGAACAAGTTCAACTAACTAGTAATAGTCCTATCTGGAGCTTGATGGAAGCATCATTACTTTACCTATAACTTGGTCACCAATGTTGTTTAATATTTCTCTAGGTTCAAACATAGATTAAATAAACAAAATTTCTTTGACTGAGTGAGAGCAACTATTTTTATTTGTTCTGTGAATGTGGATGTTACTAGCAAACATTTATTATCAATATAGTGCATCAGGAAGAGAGTTTTACTTCTGGACACACATTGGTAAACCAGATGAGATTTTACAATAATCTGGTAGATTCATCACTAAGACCACTTTCTCTTCCCGCCCACTCTTAAATTCCATATTTCTTGAAATGTTCAATCTACCATAGTGGAATTCAAATTCATTTTATCAGAGCAGTAGTCAATAACTTTGACAGCCTGTTCAATATATTAAGTACCACAGGGAAGAGGAATTAAAATGCACTTGTTAAATTGAAGTCTATGGGAATCAAGGTTAAGGCTTAATGTCACATATTCCACAAAATTTTTTGAGGGTGGAGATCAATCATTCTAGTCCTGGGACTTTGCTGAAGCTATTTTCCTATCTTCAGCTATTTCATTAAAGGTGAAATAATTTCAGTTCATTGTATAGTGGTACATAGAGATTCAGTGGCTGAAGAAGTGAATACTGTGGTGAATTGGGTGTCAATCAGTTAGGCTGCTTTGTCCTGAATTGGGCTGAGCTGCTTGAATGTTGTTTGAACTACGCTCATTCAGGCAAATTGAAATGTATCCCATCCAGGGGAGTCAGGAGAGTTAACATGAAACAGATTTGCCAACTTTTTACCGATTTTTACATCATAAGGTCAGCAGTGGAGACATTAACTGATGATTGCACAATGTTCATTTCTCAGTAAGGCCTGATCAGTAATGAGAAGATAAAAGGAAAGTAACATGAGCACGACACAATTGCCATACAGAGGCCATCTCCAGAAAGAGAGTTTAATCACCTAATCTTGATAGTCAACAGTGTTATGACTGCTGAAGCCATGAGGTTATCAGTGGCAGGTCTTCCCATTGTAAATACTGTGCCTTCAAGGGGCCAGTAGAAGTTAGCTAACCTGCTTCATGTTACTCTCCTTTTGACTCCCCAGGACACAGGATGAACTTGTGCCTGAATGAGCATAAATTCAAACAACATTCAAGCAGCTCAGCCCTATTCAGGACAAAGTGGCCTGATTGATTGACATCTAATCCAGCAAACTAAGTCTTCATTTCCTCTGCCATTGAATCTCTACGTACCAACAATACAATGAATGTCAATTACATAATTAGACATGTTCAACAAAGGGCAGTTGAATAGAAAGACAAATCTCTCTAACTATCTCTCTAGGTCACTAGTGCCGTGTATACAAATGTAGAAATATATCCTTTATTGTGACTGTATTAAAACCTTGAAACTACAATCCCAACAACAGTAATCTACAGCTACTCAGCAATAGATCAGGAAGATGGCCCATTACCACATTTTCAATGACAAATAGGGACAGTTCATAAATTCTATCCTCGCAAATGATCCCAGATCCCATATAAATTTTCAAAAATCATTGGATCACATGATGCCTGTTTTAATTTGGTGTATGGTTCAATTCAACTTTATCCAGGACAGATCACCCTGGAGATCATTTCTGGGTGAAAGTGAACCAGATGGGAAGTTGGACTGCACACTTCCTGTGTGCTATTCATGTCAGACACCCGATGTTTTCCTGGCATATGGTCCAGCATGTACCAAATAATGTCATCGCTCACGTAGAGCCCATTTACACTTTTATTGATATAAATTAGAGGAAAAAGCCACTCCCCTGCTGGACAGATCATCGAGTAGACAGTGGAGGTTGCCTTCACATCTTTATCTCAACAGTAATTTTCTAATTAATGAGTTTCATCTCTTTAAAAAACTTGTACTTTAGTATTTAAAACAATTTCTGTGAGGATCTCCACTCTGTGGGTGCTAGCAATGGTGTGCAGATCACTTTGACTTACTGCATGACTGGTTTCTCACTCCCAGGAAAGGTTATTGCAGTTATCTTCTGCAGACTAATTTTATGATGGTCCCAACTGAACCACAAGACCTTTATGCTGGCATGTATCACAATGGTAAGGACCTGCATGTCCCTTATTTGATTGTGGGAGCAATCTTCCTCTTTCTTGAAGACTCTCACTCCATGCTGGCTAAAGTATTTTGATGCAGTTATTGCTCGATTAAGGGTTGATGCTCTTTTCAATAAGGTTCTGTAGGGAACCACAAGGAAATAACCAAAATGATGTTTTGAAGTGGAACTTGACTAATGTTGCCAGTTGTGCTATGGATACTAAATGGACCAAGAATGGCAGAAATTATTTTTCTAGACATGCATCTTGTCCAAAATGAAGCAACATTTATACTCCTATAATTTTACATCCCGGTGAACTGTTGAATTCCCAATGAGCATGAGTTGGGAAACTAGATGTTGCATTCTCCAGCACAATAGCACACATTTCTACATTTGGGTGAATGTTGGAACAGAGGTTGGCTGCATATTCACAGAGCTAACTGGGAAAAGTTCAGAAGTCCTTATTAAATTTGTTGGCTAAACAGCGAATGTTGTTAACCGTACTTTAAAACTACTATTGATTTTTTTAAATTTAAGTTTTTTTGATTCTTAAGGTAAGTGAGTAGGAACATTATGAAACTGAAGTTAGTATGCTTTGGGCTTGTCTTTTAGAGCTCAACATCCTGACTGCTCCAGAAAAAAAAATTGCAAGTTTTTCCAATGCAAAATTTTAAGAAAAATTAACTTTTTTTTAAATAAATTTTGCAGGTTTCTCCAGATCATGGCATCAATTTTGTTGGATTTATTATTGCATTCATTGTTTCTTTTGTGTTGGCGTGTTCAATTCTCATCACCATCTTGCACCTTAGGAGGGTAGCTGGCAGGAACCTTTCTCTCTGGCAGGTTAGTGAATTGATAAGTTGCTTTTAAGTATTTTGCATTATGGGTGTCATTATTCAAGTTATAGACTCTGAAGTCCACCAGTTAAAATCTGGTGACTTCCCCTTGCTCCAGAATTATGACTCATAACAAATGGATTCAGTGATACCATGCAGATGGAGAGAACCATGGCTTTCAGTGCAAACAGCAGGAATTGTCCATCAGGTATCATATGTAACAGTTGGACAATAAAATAACTATTTTTGTGTATTGAGTAGAAATTAATCTTGGTGATCATTGAAATATGGGTATATCATCAAACTCTTGCTAGATAACCACTTGATATTTAGTTCCATTAAACTTCTTTCAAGGAAACAATAAAAGAATATTCTGCCTTTTGTTTCTTCTTTCAATGGTGAAATGAATGTCATGAGGACTTCTAAAATTCACAATAGTTCAACATGCTAATGTACAGTTGAAGGAAAAAGCTAATTTAGTTACTAACGGAGTGGACCTTTTGACAGAAAACCCTTAAGTGGTCTAGACTGCCAGAAATTTATTTGGAGTGGATGGAAGAGGAGCTTTGAGAAAGGGTGCAGTTGAAGTAAGATTGCAGGTTCACAACCTATGATCTGATTGCTGACACTTCCTGTCACAAATGGCAAAAGTTTCTGGAGCCAACCTGCAATTTCAGTAAAGCCCTGACAACTTTTCTATCAACATCTTGTGAGATGTAGCATGAGTGGGAAGTGATGCAGTCAGGCAAGTACTAAAGAATAGAATAAGCTTTCATTGTGCGACCCAAGAGCAGCAAGAAGCAGAGCACTTCCACTCTATCTGCTGCAATAGTGGGGATCTCCCAGTAGCCAAATATTTAAATCCTACATTCAACTCCTATGCTGTGACATGTCTTGTGCAGTGCCAAGCTGAGGCTACCCTCAAAATAGTGGAACAGCACCTGGTATTTCATGTGGGTTTCTCCAACCAGATGGCATTGACATCAACATTTCTTGGTTTCTGTTCGGCCCTTTCTCTGCCTCCCTCTTTCCCTATCAGTCTAACTCTTTTCCTCTAGCTTCCCACCACCTTCCCTCTCCATTCAGAGAGATATCCCACCTCCCCTTATCACTTTCTAGCTTTTTTCTCTTCTGCTCTCTACCCATATTCACCTATGATTTAGAGCAGTGGTTCTCAACCTTTTTCTTTCCACTCACATACCACTTTAAGTATTCCCTATGTCTTAGATGCTCTGTGATTAGTAAGGGACTGCTTAAGATGGTATGTGAGTGGGAAAAAAAAGTTTGAAAACTATTGTTTTAATCGTACCCAATTGACTTGTTATGTGCACGGTTTCATAACTCCAAAGGAAATGGGCCAATGACAATTTTTCTCAAGCAAAATATTTCAGTAACCACTGGGTCTAGTGCAGTGATTCTCAACCTTTCCTTCCCACTCACATACCACCTTAAGCAATCCCATACTAATCACAGAGCACCGATGGCGTAGGCAATATTAAAAGTAGTATGTGACTGGAAAGAAAAAGGTTGAGAACCACTGATTTAGAGTAAAACATGAAAGTCTGCAGACACTCCAATTGAAGTAAAAACACAATGCTGGAGAAACTCAGCAGGTCAAACAGTGTCCTTTATTTTTTTAGTAAAGATAAAGATACATAACCAACAATTCAAGCTTGAGCCATTCATGAAAGTTTTTTTCCCCCCCCACATATGATTTTTTGCCTGTGGGTCTGTTCTCCTCCCCCTACGTCACCTTTTCATTTAGGTGCCTGTCTGCTCTTTGCTTATACCTTGACGAAGGGCTCAGGCCTGAAACATTGGTTATGTATCTTTATCTTTGCCACATAAAGAATACTGCGTAACTTGCTGAGTTTCTCCAGCACTTTTGTTGTTTTAAATTAAATTCACAGTGTCTGCAGACTTTCTTGTTTTACAAGAATCAGAGACTGTTTTTGGAAATTAAGTTTTCAATCCTTTGAATCTCTTCAGTTCAGGGCCTGCATGTAACTCTTCCTCTTGCCACTCCCCTCATCCTCCCAACTGCTCACGCTATTAAAATCAGGGTCTGCAGATTTAACTTGTCATGGTTAGTATTGGTGGAAAGCATGGATAGTGTAGCAGTTAGTGCAACTCCATTACAGCGCCAGCTAGCGGGACCAGGTTTCGAATCCTGCACTGTCCAAAAGGAGTTTGTACATTCTCCCCTATGTCTGCGTGAGTGTTCCCGTGTGCTCTGGTTTCCTCCCATCCTTCAAAATGGGGGTTGTAATTGGGTGTAATTAGGGCAGCACAAGCTCATGGGCTGAAAGGGCCTGTTATGCTGTTTGCCTAAATTTAAAAAGAGCTAAATATTTTTCTTTTTTTCCCAAATGAGCACACTCTACACTTATTATTTCCTGTATATATTAGCTTCTTGAGTAAAATCATGCTTCAGCACAACCAATGTCTGAAGAATTTTAGACTTGACACAGTTAGAGGAATGATCTTTGTAACCCCATTCAACTCAAAGCAGTCACACAGTAATCCCTTCTGTCCGTCAAGGTATGCATTGCTGTTAAGGTACGCAATACATCCTAACTAGACCACCGTCTTAACCAAGTAACTGGCTCATAGACATTTCGAGCATTTTTATACTTGCAAGACTACCTCTCGAGGCAAGTGATTATTCTGCAACTTATCAACATGACATAGCTTTGTTCTCCATGTTGGTCACAGTTGGGTGTGAATCATCTATTTGTGTCTATAGCACAATAGAGACTTTTGACGATAATGGAATAGCACATTATAAGATCAAGATTCCTTTATTGTCATGTAATACTATAGAAAATATATTACATGAAATTTCCTTTTGCATGCCATAAGTCAGACGAAGAGTTGCCATTAGTATTGCCCAGGGCCCATTACAGTAAAAGAGAGTCATTTCAGAGACATTGAGAATCGGTAGATTCACCCAAGTGCTCCTGCAGCCTCTGCAACAACACCGACCCATGTTCAATAGATCGACAACCCGAACTCCAGTTCCAAAGCTCCGATATGATCAGTGCGCGAGGCGCTTCAGGTGCCCTTTTGCCCTCAGCACCTTCATGAATCCCGGTTCTGTGAATCCATAGTCCTCGATTCGCTGCCCACCTACAGCTTATGTGGGTCCTTAAGCCGGTGAACCCTTCACTGGTCTGCTGCCGCAGTCTCCCTCTTGTATGGTAGTCTCCTCTGCTTCTCCTTCTCAATGGAAGAGGGGAATGTTTTCCCCATTTCTGGTGCCTTTACAGAGCCACAAGCATTAGATCCTGCGGAGCAGTTCTGTTTTTCCACTCCCCTATCTCAGGTCCACACCAGTGACAGTGCTGCCTTTATAGGATCTCTGGCAGTGCTGTCTATTTTTAGTATAAATTGGTTATTCTGGAACACATCTCCAGATTTCAGTTTGCCATTGAACATTGAGTTTTTCCAACATTTGCATGCTTTGTACAAAAGTCACAACACCCCAAAGCACTGGAGCCTTAATGCACTGTGTGGTACTCTTCCTAAACCTGGTTTGCATGTAACAAATAAAAAAACTGGGTGAATTTTACATCTTTTGCAATATTCTCACTCATGATGTGTGCATTTATCACAGCAGAGCTGAAATACACATCTTACACTTGGGTTTTTTAACAGATGAAAAGAATGAAGTCGAACACGAGTCCGTCAGTAACTGATGATGGAGCAGAGTGCTTCAATGAAAACATCTTACTTCAGGACAGAGTGATTGATATTTTCTTGCTTGAAGACCCACAGAACATGGCTCGTGCCTTGGATGAGTAAGAGTTTTGGTTTAAAATTATCACAGTAAATCTTTGATTTGTACAGTGTTAATAGTTGAAAACAATTCAAAATTAATCTGGTAAGACCAAATGCTCTGTGGCACGTTGTGATTCAGTCTGACTCCGAATAATGCTCTATTCTTTTTTTTAACCCAAAGGAGATGGTGATGATCGTTTTTATCATGATGTTTCCAGGGGTCTTCAGATTTATTCACATGGCATAGAATCAATATTAATCAAATGAGCCAATCTAGAGGAAACATTTGCACGGTTTATCCCATTAACTAATTTAGGTCCCTCCAACCCAATTGAAATTGTTTGGAAACAAAATTAGCTCTGATCTTATTGATAATGAGTTTATCATCAGACACATTGAACAATATCTGAAATTCTTACTGCAGCTGAACAGAAACTTGTAAAGAAAAACTATAATGTTGTAGCGGGTCGGTTTGGTTATAGCTTGAGATTATAACAAGAAAAAAAACTCACTTGAAGGGACTGTAGTCAACGCTTAGTTTATTGAGATGTAGCAGCTGGCTACATCACCACCGGGGTGTGGCTTGAGCAGAGCTGGTTGCTGATTGGCTGCCTCGGATTCACAGACCTGGATTGGATCCCTGTGATCCACTGATGGCGATTGGTTGATTGTCTGCTATTACTGCAGCCTATGGGGGCAGGTCACCCATCTCGCTTGTGCTTGCTCGATCGCCACATTCGATGGGTATTTCCTGTGATGGGCTGCGGGCCGCATCATGACCCCCCCTCCCCCCCACCCCAGAACCAGCAAGTGGAATGTTGTCTTTTGGAGGTCAGCCCTGTGCTGTGGGGTGGGATGAGTGACTGGCTGGTTAAAGTCCAAGTAGGCCAGTTTCAGCTGGTCAACCACGAAGGTCTCTTCCCTGCCTTCAATGTCCAACACGTAGGTGGAGGCATTGTGTTTGACAACGAGGCATGGCTCTTCAAAAGGCCGCTGGAGAGGTGGCCGGTGAACCCTGCGTTGGACAAATACGTAGTGACAGTCTGCAAAGATCTTTTGAACAAAGGTGCTGGCTTGGCCATGGACTCTAGGCTGAACTGGGGCCAGTGTGCCCAGGCACTCATGCAGTTGAGACAAGGGGGCCACCAAGGATGACTAGAGGCGCGCGGTAGACCAACTCGGAAGAGGATGCCTCGAGATCCTCCTTTAGGCAGTACAAATGGTGAGAAGAACCCAAGGGAATTCGTTGGCCCAGTTCAGTCTAGTGAGTTGGGTCATTAGGATTGTCTTAAGGTGCCTGTGGAATCTCTCCACCAACCCATTGACCTGCGGGTGGTATGCAGTGGTTTGGTGGAATTGGGTCCCCAGGGTGTTTGCTAAGGCAGTCCACAGGCTGGAAATGAATTGGGCCCCCAACAGATGTTTTGTGTTCGGGAACCCCAAAATGTGCCACCCAGGTGTTCAGCAATCCCCATGCACAAGCCACAGTAAAAGTTTCATCTAGCAGCACCGCCTCTGGCCATCTAGTCATCCGGTTGACCATGGTCAACAGATAACGTGCACCCTTGGATATAGGTAGGAGGCTCACAATTCTATATGCACGTAGCTGAACCAACGGCATGCTGGTTCGAAAAAGGGCCTGTGGAGGGGCCTTAATGTAGGTCTGGACCTTGAAAGCCTGGCACTGAGTACATGTTTTGGCCCACTCAGTAACCTCTTTACGGAGGCTGTGCCAAACATATCTGTTGACCACCATTCTAACAGTAGTCCTGTAAGCGAGGTGAGCCAAATTGTGGACCGAATCGAAAACTCACCTCTTCCAGGCCGAAATGACAGGGTGCAGTTTGCCAGTTGAGGTATCACAGAGCAGCATACAATTACCTGGGGCGATTTGGATATCCTCTAGTTGGTGGCCAGTGAGTGCTGTCTGGTACACTGGTATGGCAGGGTCCACTTGCTGCACTTCAGTCAGGGCTGCTTAGTCAATGCTTGGGACAGGGTCATACACTGCTAGGATAGTCTGATGAGATAGAACATCAGCTACCACAGTGGACTGCCAGCGATATGTTCAATGTTTGTCAAAAATTCAGATATGTAGGACAGGTGCTGCCATTTCCTGGCTGACCACTGGTTTGACATCTTGCTGAAAGCAAAGGTGAGTGGTTTGTGGTCTGTGTAAATTTCAAACTTCCTGCCTTCCAGGAAGTAATGGAAATGCCGAATTGCCAGGTATAACACTAACAGCTCCCTATCAAATGCACTGTACTTGAGCTCTGGTGGCCTGTGATGTTTACTGAAAAAAGTCAGCGACTGCCACTGTCCATTAACTAGTTGTTCAAGTGCGGTCGGAGCATCTGTCCTCAGGTGCATAGGGAGAGTGGCTTTGGCCAGGGCGTCTTTAGTTGCTTGGAAAACCTTGGTTACGTCCTGAGTCCAATGAATGTCTTTACTGGGCCCCGTCGAGGGGAAAATAGCAGACTCATGATGCGGGTTGCTGCAGGTATGAAGCGATGATTAAAAATTGACCATACCTGCAAACTCTTACAGTACCTTCATGGTCGTTGGTCTAGGGAAGGAACGAATAGTGTCCACTTTGGTGGGTAATGGCGTGGCCCCATGTTGGTCAATGCGATGGCCCAGGAAATCGATTGTCTCTCAGCCAAACAGGCATTTGGCTGGATTGATGGTTAAACCGAACTCACTTGGCCTCGAGAACAATAGTCTTAAGCGGCATGCTCGATGCGGGTGTGGCTGGCTATTAAAATGTCATCGAGGTAGATGAAGGTAAAGTGCAGATCCCAGCCCACTGTGTCCATCAACCTTTGGAAAGTCTGAGCTGCATTTTTCAGCCCGAATGACATATGGAGGAATTTGAACAATCCAAAAGGGATTATGATGGCAGTTTTGGGAAGGTTATCAGGGTGAACTGGGATCTGATGATAACTCCAATGAGGTCTACCTTAGAAAATATCCGTGCCCCTTGCAGGTTAGTGGTGAAATCCTGGATATGGGGCAGGGGATATCTGTCGGGCATGGCTGCCTTAGGTACCATATGGAGGGGGGAAGCCCAAAGGCTATCGGAGCACCGTACAATGCTGCATTCCTCCATCTTTTGATACTCTTCTCTAGCCAGGTTGAGTTTCTCGGGGTGGAAGATGCCACGCCCTGGCTTGGAGGTGAGGGTCCTCCATAATGATCTGATGTCTCACCCCGTGTTAAGGCTCTGCTGAGTTGAAATGAGGCATAGTGATGGGGAAATCCGCTAAGACCTGAGCGAATTCGTTGTCAGCAGTACTCACCTAGTGCAGATGGAGGTCAGTAAGTTCAGTGCCCTTGAGCGAGAGGATTTGAAAAGTCTGGGTGTGTACGAGCTGACGCCCTTTAATGTCCACCAGTAATGAGATGGCCCTGAGGAAATCTACACCCAGTAACAGTTATTGTACAGCCACCACCGTGAACTTCCAAGTGAACTGTCTGTCCCCAAAGCGAAGGGGGATTATACGGATGCCAAATATCCAAATATTGGAGCCGTCTGCTGCTTTAAATTCTCTAGACCACTTTCCCGCTGCGTGCCCGGAGGCTGGAAGGGGGAAGGATGAGGTACTTTGACCCAGTATCTACCAAGAAATGACAGCCTGACAGGGAATCTTGGATGTGGAGGAGGTTATCCAGCCATCAACGACAGCCAGCCTTGGCATTTCCCTGGAATGCGCAGTGGGAGTGGCATCAATGGGCTTCAGAACCTCATCATTGATGATAGAAACAGTACTGCTCACTGATGGAGTTCATCGCTCAGATGGTTGGTCGGTGGGTTTCCTGACTGGATGTTGCTGAGGAGGTGCTGCCACCTGTTCGAGCATGGCACCAGTGTCCCTCTTTGCCACCCATGACATATCTGCTCGGGGGGCAACCACCTTCCAAGGGTCATCGAAGTCTTCTGTGATGAACAGCTTGATCTCTTTCGGCAGCTGCTGTAGGAAGATCTACTAGAACAGCGGGCAAGTATGTCGCTCATAAGGGAAGAAGGCCTTGTCCCCCAAACCATCGATGTGCAGCAGTCAGGCCACGCGCTTGCGCTTCGAGAGCCAAAAAGTGTGGGTTAATAGCTCCTTGATGGCCACATACATGCTCTGGGGGCTGCTGGAGGAAGTCAATGATGTGGGCTACGGTGTCCTGATTGAGGGCACTGACTACGCGTGTCGCCAACAGAGATCTGGCGAATGACGAACTGGCCCTCGGCCTGCTGCAACCACACCCATGGCAATGACGTCCAGAAGTCTGGCAGCTTCAGGGAGACCATGTTGATTGTAGGTTGTTCCTCCATCGTTGGGTCCAAAACGACATCTGGACTTATTGGGATTACAACTGTAGTGGGTCGCTACAGTTATAGGTCGAAGTATGGCATGGTAATAGCTCGAGGTTATAACAAGAAAGAAGACTCTCACACAGAGACTGTAGTTGACACTGAGTTTATTTAAATGCAGTTCTGCCTTTTATAAGCAGCCAGCCACGTCACCACTGGAACGTGGCTTGAGCGGAGCTGGCTGCTGATTGGCCACCTTGGATCAGCAGGCCCAGATTGGACTCCCTGCAATCCGCTGACGGTAACTGGTTGATTCGGCCGCTATTCCTACAACCTACGGGAATAGGTCTCCCATCCCGTGTGCTGCTTGTTTGTTTGCTGCATTCGGCCGTTTCCTTTGTCAACCCACGGAATGTGCTAT